>NC_090939.1:797415400-797715400 GCF_040938575.1 Ambystoma mexicanum | reverse complement strand
CCAAAGCTGGGAGACTTTGAAAAGGCCTGACACCCAACAGTGTCCAAATGTAATCTACAAGGGTTGAAGTTGAGAGATAATTTAAAAAAAAATGGGAGCCCCCTTTTTTTTACCCCTTAACTGCTGAGTTGTTTCCCTCACAATGCTGAGCCTTTTTTGTAGGTTTTGTTATGTCGTCATTCAATCCCTTGTAACATTTCTGTTACTTGAGATAAGTTTGTCAAATGTAGCCCCTTTTCTTCACACATGTAGGCGGTCATAACATCACCAAGGAATCCTAGTTTTCTGCATTGGGGTGAGAGAAAATAACAAAAGAGCAAATGTTGTGTTTTTTAAGAAAATGTCAATAAAATGATGAGCACCAAAGCCTGTGGTCTTTTAATTCTAAGAGCTAAGAGCAAATGGTTTGCTGTTCTGAATTGTCAATTTTCAGGATTTCAAGAACAGGCTAGGTGGAAACAAAAAAAAATATTTTTATAAGGTTGCTATCAGTTTTGTAAGAGATAGGCGACGTTTCGCTTTTTATCCAATAGGACATGCGTGGACAGAAAGGAAAAGGAGGGTAGGAAAGCTGAATGGGAAGAAAGAAAGAAATACATTTCCAAAACGGAGACATAATTCCAAATTTAGGAAGGGGTCATTTGCGCATGTCAGACTAGAACTACTTAGGTAAAATTCCCATCGTTTGGGAAAAAATTGGAGCAATGACAGAAAACAGGCATGTGCTGGACATGTTTGGACCTATAAGGTAATAGCTTTGGTGAATATTGAGAAAAGCAATGCACCAATACATTCCCCGGACTCTTCTAGGTAGGATCTCACCCATTTTTCATGTTTCACAAAACAAGCAGTGCACACGTCAAAAACGGAGCCATGGTACACAGGATTTGTATGCTGATAGTCCAAACAGACGTCCTTAGCATGTGAAAATAAGAAAAACAGATTTGGTGAGGAATGGCAAGCATACACTTTTTGAAAGAGCACTGGGAGACCCTTTGAAGGATAGGTGACTTGTGCAGGCTACGAAAACGTACAATGGGTAAAGCAGCAACTAAATATAGATTACATTTGTAAATGAAAGGGTTGTGTAACAATATGAAGTAGCAACTGTATGAAAACGTTCTTAAAACCAAAAGAAAACAACAAATGTCCTACCTTCCCACATTACCACAGGTGTCCCTACAAAAATGGTACCTCACATTTGTTGCTGCATCTACCTGAGTGCACAGGGAGAAGGCTAAACCACTGGTACATCAAATGCCCTGGGGAAGACTGGATTTGGCTTTGTTGACAACCCATGGATTTGGGTTTGGAGTGTTACAGCCACCCAGGAAAACGGGGAACCACATGTATTTCTGTAAAGAATTCACCCGTGGGAATCCAGAGAGGTCTGACTTGCACAAATAGCCCCAGATGTATTATCCACAATACCCAGCAAAGTCCCAAATTTATGAAAAAAACACAACGTCCCAGACATTTGCCACCAGGAAACCACTGAAACTTGCCGCCAACCACACATGTCCTACCATCAAACGTTCCCATAGGAGTCCCGACAAAAACTGTATGTCATATGTGTGGGAGCACCAACCTGGTCGCAAAGAGAAAAAGGCTAAACTTCTGGTATCCCAAAGGATTTGGGAAGAGGACATTTTTAGTATTTAATTCTTTTGGAAAACCTATAGATTTGGGCCTGGGGTCTCGCAGCCACCAAGGAAAACAGGGAACTCTAAGCATTTCAGAAAACAAGACACCCATGGGAATCCACAGAGTTTTGACGTGCACAAATCGCCCTAGAATTTGTTAGCCACTATTCCTGGCAAATTCCAAAATTGAGGGGAAAAAAAAACTATTTTAAGTCATTTGCCACCAGGAAACCACCTAAACACACCGGCAACAACACATGTCCTACCTATCCACATTCCCACAGGTGTCCCGACAAAAATGCTACCTCACATTTGTGGGTGCACCTACCTGGGCACAATAGTTGAATAATTATATAAAGAGGAATAGAGTCATAATGTACCTATGTAGAGAGAAAGTAGATATAGACTTGTTGCAAGAGACACATCTCACAGAGGAAAGGCAAAACACACTAGCTAGGAAATGCAGAGGACACATAGTGGGCTTGACCTACTCGGCATTCTCAAGAGGGATTTTGACCTGGGTGGCTCTGATGGTACCCTTACAAATACTACAGACAGAAATAAAAAAAGAAGGTAGGATAGTACTAATAAAGGGTATGCTGCATTATAAACACTTATTCACCAAATCACAAAGCAACCACTTTCTTCAGAACTATGTACACTAGGGTGGGAATTCATAGAGACAATGATATAATAAGGGGAGGGGACTTTAATTGTACGGTCAACCCAATAGCAGACAGATCTGATGCGAAATTCATGAAATCTTCTGGCACGGCAAAGGTGCTAGGAACCTTATTATATTCCTTTGCACTGATAGACAAATGGAAGAATATCCACCCCAAAGATCGACACTATTCACACTACTCGGCACTACATGATGTGCATACTATACTGGACTACTTTTTCACACAGACCGAAACCCAAAGGGAATTCACGGAAACAATATGTAAAGGGCGAGTCTTGTCAGATCACACACCATCGGTTCTCAAATAGCAATAACACAACCCAGGCCACCAGTCCCTACTTGGAGGCTTAGAAGAGAATCCCTCAGAGATGTAGCATGTAGGACACAAATCAAAGACTGCATAGGTGAATACTTTACTCTGAACAAGGGTAGCATGAAATGCCAGGTACGTTATAGCAGGAATTTAAGTTAGTAGTAAGGGGAGAAGTCATAAACCAATCAAGAAGGGATACAAGCAGAGTTAACTCACATGCTCGAAAAGGCTGAGAGAAAGTGGGAAGACTTAGGAAAACAAAACAGAAAGAAGGGAGCAGAATGAAGTAGGGAAATAGAGCTAAGACAAGAGTGCATGTAGTGCTGGACAGGCTCAGGAAGCAAAATTACGCAAGATACGTAGATAAGCAACATGCAGAAGGGGACAAACCCGGGAGGCTCCTTGCATGGTTATACAAAAGCAATAGAGTCTGAGATATCATCTGCTCAATCAATGACAAGCAAGGCCACCTCTGGGATATGCAGGTGGAAGTTAATATGACCTTCCATGAGTACTATACAGACCTCTACACAGATGTTTAGAGCACTGGAACAACTAGAATTGCAGGAAGCTCTAGAATGAATACAGCTACCTTGTCTGGGCGAGGAGGAGGCAGGGAAAATGGAGGGCCACATAACACTATAGGAGATAAGGGCCACAATTAGTGCACTAGCCACTGGGAAAATACCAGGGCTGGACAGACTACCTGGTAAGTTTTATAAAGAATATGTAGCAGAACTCGCACCAGAGATGGTAGAAATGTTTAATGAAGCATAGGAATTAGGATCAATGCCGAATAGCCTTAAAGAGGTGGTAATTCTACCATTGATTTAGTCTAACAAACCTAAAACGGAATGCAGCTCATATAGGCCCCTATCCCTGCTAAACCAAGACAGCAAGATATTAGCGGCGATGCAAGCAAACAGTTTGCACAATACTATTGAGACGTTAGTGCAGTCAGACCAAATGTACCAGGAAGGAACATGGCCTGGAATGTAAGATGACTACATCATGTGATAGATAAAACAAAAGCTCTATAAGCACCATTGTGTGATGGCTTCTTTAGACGCAATGAAAGCATTTTATTCTGTTCAATAGGAGTGACTATATAGAGTCCTAGAGAAATATGGCACTTGGGAAAGGTTTATAAGATGGGTCAAATTGTTATATAAAGGCCCAAAAGCGAGAGTACGAACAGGGGAGTTGTATTCTCCCATAATCAAACTGCAAAAAGGCACCAGACAAGGATGCCCATTGTCGCTGCTATTTTTTATCCTAGCAGAGGAACCAATTTCAGCTTTCCTGAGGGCTGAGTATGGGGAGGCAGGAATTGAGATAGGTGGGATGAGGCACTTAGTGTCCATATATGCAGACACTATGTTGTTGTTTGTCCAACAACCCAAAATTAATCTACAACACATATTAGATATGCAAGACCAGTTCAGTGAATTATCTGGCATTACAATAAACAAAGAAAAAATCCTGTCTGTTCCCCCTGGCTGGCTTGGAGGCCTTAAAAAAGGAACTACAACCAAGATTGACACTACAATCGTTCCCGGAATCCTTTAGATATCTGGGGATCGAACAATGCTATGACCCACTAGATGAACATAACACAAACACACAGAAAGCAATTAATGGGATCATAAACTGCATGAACTTCTGGAGGAAGCTAGCGCTGACACTGATGGGGAGGTCACCACTGTTGAAAATGGTGGCATTGCCCAGGCTATTGCACTACTTTACGAACATCCCATATAACATTTCAAAACCCTTTTTCCAAAAATTGGATATGGAGTGCCTGAATTTCCTATGGCAAAACAATTGCAACCAAATTTCTTTAAGCACACTCCAAAGAACATATGAGGAAGGGGGGATTAAAATGCAGAATTTCAAACTGTACTATATAACGAGCCAGCTACAATTTATGGTTGGATGGTTAGCAAATGACCCTAATACAGATACACACCTACTACAACTTGAAATTAAACAAGTACTATGGACACTCAACCCACTAGTAGATCAACGCTTGCTACTGATAACAATAGGCATACAAATATGGCAAAGGGCATGTCAAATATTGGGGATTGCAGACCCTATCTCACTGCAGATTCCCCTGACAGCTATAACGGCAGATGAAAGTCAGTTGAAATCACATATCAGGAAGTATTTGGAACCGGTTGGGGTAGTGATTATAGGAGACCTGATACATGAAGATAAGTTGAGAGACTTTAAAATACTTGCAGAATACACAAGCATAAGTGAGGCCAATTCTTGCTGTATCTAGCAATACATAGGATTAAACACAAGTGGCCCAAATGGCACATACAGGTGTAACAGCCCAAGGTAATAGAAACTATGCATGATATAGCTGATGGGGGACATGCAGGGTCATGGCTGTATGACACACTGCTTACTAAAGGGGTGACAGGGACATTAACAATTAGACAGAAATTGGAGACAGAGATGGGGAAAGTGCACAGATGCAGAATGAGATAGACTTATGGGATACCATAACAAAGTTACAGCTAATACAATTGAATATTACAGATAGGGCCTATCTAACGCCACACAAGATCTCTTGGTTCACAGGAGCCCGAAGAGCAGTATTGCCTGAAGTGTGGAGATAATGATGCAGGGATGCTCCACATGCTATGGTTGTGTCCTAAGGCACAGTAATACTGGGAGGATATTGAAAATATTATGGCTAAGGGACAAGTTACACCGGACGTACAGTCTCCTGCAGCCTGCCTTCTTGGACTCTACCCACACGCCACGAGAAAGAAATATATAACGAAAATGAATGACTTTGTATAAATCTTGGCAAAGGGTTGACTAGCTATGTCATGGAAATCCAAAGAAGCGCCTGCCATTGAGGCATGGTGGAAAGATTTACAAAAATGGATAATGGCGGAGACTACAGTATGGTTGCAGGCTACTGGAGGAGACAATGGAGACAGCACCAAGGATATCACATCCTGGAACAAACTCACACAAACTCTGCTTGCATCCAGACCATAAAGGAACACATGATAGAATAGTAAAAGAGTGTAAATTCAATAGAAAGAAGAGAATAAAACAGAATCGGAGTGAGTGGGTTTTTGGATCAAGGCAGACACAGATAATACAGAACAGATATGTACGTGTTGAACTGTTAGTGAAAAAATGTGAATAAAAATAATAATTAAAAAAAAAAAACTATTGCCAATACCAGATTTACTTGTGAAATGTGTTTTGGACTCCTTGTGGCATTGAAGACTCAACAGTGGCCCTCAGAAAGAGCTGTCAAATGTGTGGGCACCAATCCCCCCTCTCAGCCCCACCCTTAGTCCATTGTCCCTCAGGTGCATCGACCCTTATGTAAGCTGGAATAAGCATTTCTACCTACCATCCCTGCAACAGTATATCTTCAACTTGGCCTTGACCCTTGGAACACAAATTCTTGTTTTGCGATATTAGGTCCTAGAGCTGTTTTTTTTCCAATCTCTGTACCACCGGACCTTTGGGCACCTATCTATCTCTCACAATCCGATTGCGAAGTCCATTGACCCTGAATCCCTATTGGATCGGCAGAAAGAGGTAATCTAGGAAACCTCCATGAACCCAGGACCTCAATGACAGCCTTTTACCAGGTAGCTGGTGAAGAGCAATGCAAAGGTTGATGCTTGTTTGCCTGTTTGCCAATTTTCTCAAGCCCTGTACTGTCACCTCTCTTGTTCCAGTAAGTTCTTCCCCTATTTGGTCAAGTAAGTGACACGGTGGAAAATAGAATTCTGCCTTGCAGGAGTACAATGATGAGTACAGGCAAAATTGCCTACTCAGCCCTCACACTTCTACAAAAACAATTTGAACCCAATCATAAAGGTAGCACAGGTCCATTTAAGAGATATACCTCCTTCACCTTGTGTGATAGTGTGGGCCAGAAAAGTCTATACTTTCAAGAGGGGTGTGAATGTGAAACAGTAGAAACCCAAACAGCAAATAACAACAGTCCCAAATAAAGGAATGTCCAATCAAGGTTCTAAAAAAAATATATATACTTTAGTTAAACACACCATATGCACGAATAACTGAAAAGAAAATACGACAAAGCCTACCCCTGTAGTAAGAACGTAGAATATGTACCATGCAGCACTCTGATAATGAGACCAGGTTGAAAAAAGGCAACATAAACAACAATGTTCTTCAAAAAGTATATATTCTTGTAGCGTAAGAGATTGAAGTGACCTAGCCAGACTCTAAGGCCCAACAATGGACCATGGGTGGCAGTTATCAGGCAATAATACCATTGCAATTTACTGGCAGTTTAAAAACAGGTAACCAGACTTCTCACCACTGTGCTGGCTTTGATTCAGGCTGAAATGCAGCAGCCAAAGTAGTCCAGATGGCAAGCAGATGTCGAGTCAGTGTTCCAAGGTTCGAAGTGTTGCTTGAGCAATACGGATTGGTTTGTTTCAACATTCGGGATTCTATGACAGATGGGCAAATGTCAGGATGCGCAAGGCTAGTTTGTTTGATGCTGTGCTCTAAAGTCTGGGTTCGGGAAGAACACAAGAGTTGGTTTGATCATTAACTTGATCAGTGATGAAGAAGCTCGAGGTTCATTCAGCAGTTCGAGGAGTGCAGGTGCAGCAATGCTTCTTTGGTGGAGCCGAAACAACATTGACCTATTATTGGCGCACCGGTGAACTAGTTTGAATATGCACACAGCGGCTCGAAGTTCAGCAACTGCCAAATGCAGCTCTGAAGGGACCTGTTGGTTCAATCAGGCCAACCATTCATGAATCACGGTTCACAGTGGTTGTACAACAAAATTGCAGGAACCCTTAATGCCTTGACTCCCAGAAGCTGGATGTTCCACTCGAGGGTCTCAAGGGCAAGAGTTATTTTTGGGCTCCCAAACACAATGGAGACTGGCACACACCAGCTGGTGTCCTTCAACACAGTGAGATTGTGGGTACTTTTGTGGTTTGCAGAGAGGTAGGCCTTGTTCCAGCAGCAGGTCGCCCCCAATGTGCCTTTTTGTGGGTTAGGCAGCAGAGCTTGCCTCTGCCTTGACTACCTGCATTCACCTCAAAACTGGGGGACTTTGAAAAGGCCTGACACCCATCAGTGTCCAAATGTAATCTTCAAGGGTTGAAGTCGAGAGATGATTCAAATAAAAAATGGGAGTCCCCTTTTTTTACCCCTTAACTGCTGAGTTGTTTCCCTCACAATTTTGTAGATTTCGGTATGTCGTCATTCAATCCCTTTTAACATTTCTGTTACATGAGATATGTTTGCCAAATGTGGCCCTTTTTCTTCTCACATGTAGACGCTCACAACATCACCAAGGAATCCTTGTTTGCTGTATGGGGGTGAGAGAAAATAACAAAAGCGCAAATGTTGAGTTTTTTCAGTAAATGTCAATAAAATGATGAGCACCAAAGCCTGCGGTCTTTTCCTTCTAAGAGCTAGGAGCAAATGGTTTGCTGTTCTGAATTCTCCATTTTCAGGATTTCAAGAACAGGCTGAGTGGAAACAAAAAATAATTATTTTTAAAAGGTTGCCATCAGTTTTGTGAGAAGTAGGCGACATTCAGCTTTTTATCCAATAGCACATGCATGGACGGAATGGAAGAGGAGGGTAGGAAAGCTGAATGGGAAGATAGAAAGAAATACATTTCCAAAAAGTAGACAAAATTCCAAGTTTAGGAATACGTCATTTGCGCAGGTCAGGCAACAACTATTTAGGTAAAATTCCCATAGTATGTGAAAAAAATTGGAACAATGACAGAAAACAGGTGTGTGCTGCACATTTTTGGACCTGTAAGGTAATGGCTTCAGTGAATATTGAGAAAAGCAATACACTACTACATTCCCCGGACTTCCCCGGACTCTTCCAGGTAGGAAATCCCACATTTTTCATAATGTTTCACAAAGCAAGCAGTGCACAAGCCAAGGACGGAGCCGTGGTACACAGGATTTGTATGCTGTTGGCCTAGACAGACGTTCTTATCATGTGAAAATAAGGAAAACAGATGTGGTGAGGAATGACTAGCATACACGTTTTGAAAGAGCACAGGCAGACCTTTTGAAGGATAGGTGACTTTTGAAGGCTACAAAAGCGTACAATGCCTAAAGCAGCAACTAAATGTAGGTTACATTTGGGAATTGAAAGGGTTGTGTAAAAATATGAAGTAGCAACTGTATGAAAATGTTATCAAAACCAAGAGAAAACAACACATGTCCTACCTTCCCACATTCCCATAGGTATCCCAACAAAAATGGTACCTCACATGTGTTGCTGCATCTACCTGAGTGCACAGGGAGAAGGTTAAACCACTGGTACATCAAATGCCTTGGGGAAGACTGGATTTGGCTTTGTGGACAACCCACGGATTTGAGTTTGGAGTGGTACAACCACCCAGGAAAAAAGGGAACCACATACATTTCTGAAAAGAAGATACCCATGAGAATCCAGAGAGTTCTAACTTTCACAAATAGCCCTAGAATGTATTATCCACAATACCCGGCAAAGTCACAAATTCATGAAAAAAACACATCACAGACATTTGTCATCAGAAAACCATTGAAACGTGCCACCAACAACACATGTTTTACCATTACACATTCCCACCGGAGTGCCGACAAAAACTGTACATCATATGTGTCGGAGCACCAACCTGGCTGCAAAGGGAAAAGGCTAAACCACTAGTATCCCAAAGGATTTGGGAAGAGGACATTTTTAGGATTTTGGTCTTGTGGACAACCTACAGATTTGGGTCTGGGGTGTGGCAGCCACCAATTAAAAGAGGGAACCATATGCATTTCAGAAAAGAAGAAACCCGTGGGAATCCACAGAGGTCTGACTTGTGCAAATTGCTCTAGAATTTATTAACCACAATTCCTGGCAAAGTCCAGCATTGAAGGAAAAAAAACAATTTTAAGTCGTTTGCCACCAGGAAACCACCTAAACACGCCAGCAACAACACATGTCCTACCTACCCACATTCCCACAGGTGTCCCGACAAAAATGGTACCTCACTTGTGTGAGTGCACCTACCTGGGCACAACGGGAAAAGGCTAAACCACTGGTATCCCAAAGGGTTTGGGAAGTGGATATTTTTAGTTTTTTGGTCTGGTGGACAACCTACAGATTTGTGCCTGCGGTGTCGCAGCCACCAAGGAAAACAGGGAACCCAAGACATTTCTGAGAAAAAAAAAAAGACTGTGGGAATCCACAGAGGTCTGATTTGCATGAACCACCCTAGAATCTATTACCCACAATGGCAGGCAAAGTCCAACATGTATGGAATAAAAACACAATTTTTATACATTTTCCCCCAGGAAACCACTAAAATACGCCAGCAACAACACATGTCCTACCTTCCCATGTTCCCACCGGTGTCCGGACAAAAACGGAACCTCACATGTTTGGGTGCACCTACCTGGTCGCAAAGGGAAAACGCTAAACCACTGGTATCCCAAAGGGTTTGGGTAGAGGACATTTTTATGATTTTGTTCTTGTGGACAATCTACAGATTTGACCCTGGGGTGTCGCTGCCACCTTGGAAAACAGGGAACCCCATGCATTTCTGAAAATAAGACACCCGTGGGAATTTACAAAGGTTCAACTTGCCTGAATCACCATAGAATTACCGACAAGGCCCAGCACAGTCCAAAATGTGGGAAAAAAATAAAATGTTCACACATTTGCCACCAGGAAACCCCCAAAACACGCTGCTAACAACACATGTTCTACCTTCCCACGTTCCCACAGGTGTCCCAATGAAAATGGTACCTCACATGTGTGGGTACAACTACCTGGGTGCAAAGGGAAAAGGCTGAACCACTGGTATACCGGGAAGAGGACACTTTTAAGATTTTGGTCATGTGGACAACCTACAGATTTGCGTCTGTGGTGTCACAGCCACCAAAGAAAACAGGGAACCCTATGCTTTGCTGAAAAGAAGGCACCCGTGTGAATCCACAGAGGTCTGAACTGCACAAATCAGCGTAGAATGTATTAACCACAATGTCTGGTAAAGTCAAATGTTTTGGGAAAAACACAATTTTCAGCAATTTGCCACCAGCAAACCAACAAAACACGCCGGCAACAACACGTATCCTACCTTCCCACATTACCACCGGTGTCTTTAAGAAAACGGTACCTCACATTAGTGGGTGAATCTACCTGGGTGCATAGGGAAAAGACTAAGCTACTGGTATCCCAAAGATTTTGGGAAGAGGACATATTTAGGATTTTGGTCTTGATGACAAGCTACAGATTTGGGCCTGGGGTGTTGCAGCCACCAAGAAAACTGGGGAACTCCATGCATTTCTAAAAAGAAGACACCCGTGGGAATCCACAGAGGTCCGACTTGCGCGAATCTCCCTAGAATTTATAATCCACAATGCCCGGCAAATTCAAAAATGTAGGTAAAAAACACAAGTTTCAGAGATTAGGCACCAGTAAACCACTAAAACACACTGCCAACAGCACATGTCCCAACTTCACACGTTCCCATCATTGTCCCGACAAAAACTCTACCTCACATGTTTGAGTGCACCTACCTTAGCGCAAAGGGAAAAGGCTAAACCACTGGTCCCAAAGGGATTGGGAAAAGGAAGTTTATTAGTTTTTAGGATTTCGTTCTTTTGGACAACCTACAGATTTGGGATTGGGATGTTGCAGCCAGCAAGAAAAACAGGGAACCCCATGCATTTCTTAAAAGAAGACATCTGTTGGGAATTGACAAAGGTTTGACTTTACCGAATCACCCTAGAGTGTATTACCCACAAGGCTCAGCAAATTCCAAAATGTGGGTGGGGGATAAAATGTTCATACATTTGCCACTAGGAACCCACCCAAACACGCTGCCAACAACACATTTCCTGCCTTCTCACATTCCCACAGGTGACCCGATGAAAATTGCACCTCACATCTGTGGGTACACCTACCTGGGTGCAAAGGGAAAAGGCTAAATCACTGGTATCCCAAAGAATTTGGGAACATGACATTTTTAAGATTTTGGTCCTGTGGACAAGCTACAGATTTGGGTCTGGGGTATCACAGCTACCAAAGAAAAAAGGGAACCCCATGCATTGCTGAAAAAGTCACCCATGGGAATTCACAGAGGTCTGACTTGCGCAAATCGCCCTACAATTTATTAACCACAATGTCTGGTATAGTAAAATATGTAGGGGAAAAAGCACAATTTCCAGCCATTGCCACCAGGAAACCACCAAAACACGCCTGCAAAAACACATGTCCTACCTTCCCACATTCCCACAGGTGTCCCGATGCAAACGGTACCTCACATATGTTGGTGAACCTACCTGGGCACAAAGGGCAAAGACTACACTGGCAGGTGGGGTAACATGTGGGGCGTAATTTCTCCTGGGCTCACACCCGATACAAGAGATGAAGAGGGGGGATGGCAAGGGAGATTGAGTAATAGAATGGGGAAGGTAACGGTAGTAGGGAAGAAGGGAAGAAAGGCAGGTATGCAACGAGGGAAAAGCAATTTACAGATGCCATTAATATACAAGGGGGCGGAGAGGCCGCATTATGTCCCGTGGGCACAAATGGACAAAGCAAATTTACTAAAGACATTCACTTTCAGAGGGGGCAATCAAGTGGATATATGCCTTTGAGAAAAACACTGCTGGAGTACACTTAGGAATAGGTGATGTTAAGTGGCTTTTGGTCTCGGCAGTAGGTGATCAGGCCAACAGGGTGTGGGTGAAAGGCGGGGTTCCCTGGTGTAACATTGTGATCTTTTAACAGTGTAAGGGCACGGGTTTGGGACGCACTGAGGGGTATATTTCCAGACAGCCCTGACTTGCAGTCAGTAATGCAGTGCACAATGGGGGAGGACGAAGAGGCTTCATCTTACATTCTTCGGGTGCAGGATATGTGGAGAACAGAGACAGGAACGGCTTGGGATCAATCCACCTTTCTTTTCTACTTCATAATCAAGAGGGGCCTCCCAAAGGAAGTACAGAAAGCACTCGATAAAATTGCTTGGATAGACGCCAAAGGCTGGCCAGAAATACAGAGCATCATAGTACACCACCGCAGGAGAATCAAAGAAAGGGAAAAGGAGATAGTGCAGAAAAGGTTGGCGGCAAAGCCAAATTAGTACAGATGAAACAGGTGAAGGTTGCAGCAGTAGCTGCTGCCCTCCCCACAGAGCGGTTGGGAGACAGGGAGGAGTGGCCGATAGCAATACAGGCAAGAATGGCAGCAAATTTGGCAGCAAATGGACAGGAGCAATGGACTGGCGAAGAACAGTATGGAGGGCCCCAATGGCAAGGAAGAGATGGAAGAGGATGAAGAGGTGGGTACAGAGGGGCAAGTGGGGGGTATGGAGGTCAAGGACCCCGTGGTGGGGGCAAGGAGTGTGTTGGAACTGTGGAAGATGGGGCCATTTCTCAAGGAATTGCCACAGCCGCCCCCATGGCACTCTACCAAGATGAACAACAATATGGCCACCCCACCCAGTTAGCCCCTATGGTTTGCCTATGGGAGGATATAGATGTGAAGAGCAAGCAGAGCCCCGGTATGCAAACAAACACAGAGCACTCCTGCAAGGCACACAGCAACACCCACCAGCACAAGGTCACATGACACCTATACGCAGCAATCCATTCATGACAACAGCAAACGATGCACCGGCACCCTTTAGAGGGACAGCAGTGGTAGGGGGCAATGTTTTCCACAACCATGATACAACGAGGCACCCAGCATAGGACAGCCCACAGAAAGCACTTGCGTATCCAGTACTGTCAACAACCCTCTGCACAGACGAGGAACCACTGGTGGGAGCTGAGATAGGAAATAAACAATTAATCTTTATGGTGGATTCAGGAGCAGAAAAATCGTGTCTGAAAGAAGGCTGGTTTCCGCTTTCGAATCAAAAAATGGGGATGCAGGGATTTTCTGGGGCATTGGTCGAGGTTCCATACACAGAAGACATGGATATAACGGTAGGGGGAAACACAGTACGGGCACCCGTGTTGTATTATTAAGATTCGCCCATAAGATTGTTGGGGAGGAACCTCCTCAGCAAGCTCAATATGACCATCTCTTTCATAGAAAGAGGCATAGTGTGTTCAACCCCGGGGACATGTACCATTAGGGCCATGTTATTAATACACACACAGGCCAATGAACTAACAGTCTGTGGGATGCCCATTGACCCAGACATGTTTGTGCAAGGAATACAGGTGTTGGCTAGAGTAGTGACAGAGATACCATGCCAAGAATGGCAAATACCATCAGAATTCATATTCTACTCTGATGCAACACCAGAGGTGGTGCCCGGGACGATAATGGCCATAGATATGCATGATGTGAAAGTATCCACACAAAGAATTGCAGTAATAGGTATGGACATGCATGGATGAGAATGGCGAGAATGGCAGTCAGTGCTGTGCATAGATCCCAGTATAATGTTGCGTGACATATCAGTTGAGGAGCTGTTCACTGACAATGACACTGATGGAGAAATAATAATGGAGATTTCAATCCCATGTGAGATAATGTTCCAACACTGACAGGTGATGACACCCCACATGGCTATTGTCAGTACACTGCCGGCATTTTCCGATGAAGACATGCAACAGGTACCATCCATATTATGGACCACAGGGCCCCATGACATAGAACTCCTAGACGAAGTAACACCCATTAAGATCAAGCTCAAGCCAGGTGCAATACTACCTCATGTGAAACAGTACCCACTATCCAGAGAAGCAGAAGAGGGGATACAAGAAACAATACATGCCCTGTTAGAGCAAGGGATAACCATGCCGTCAAACTCGCCCTGTAACACTTGCATTTATCTGATCAATAAAGTGAAGGGCGGGGCTTGGAGAATGATACAAGACTTAAGGCCTCTTAATGACGTCATACAAAAAGAATTTCCACTTGCCCCAAATCCTGCATCCATTCTGTGAAGCATCCCAAAGTCTGCAACATGTTTCACGGTGGTAGACTTGAAAAATGTGTTTTTCTCGATACCACTGGACCCAGAGTCACAATATTTAACAGAATTTACCCTGGGAGGAAAAAGGTACAAACACTGCAAATTGCCCCAGGGATACTGTGAGAGTCCAAGAATTTTTAACAGAATCCTACATGAAGACTTAGTTAACATTGACACAAAGAGCACATTTATTCAGTACGTGGATGACCTGGTAATCTGCAGAGGGAATGAGGAAGAGGGCAGACATGACTCAATAATTCTGCTCACATTGCTAGCACACACGGGGTACAAAGTAGACAAGCAAAAATTACACTACTGCCTTACTGAAGTATTATATTTAGGCCAGCTCATTTCAAAAGATGGAAAGCGAATAATACCAGAAAGAGCAGCAGCAGTGCACGCGGTTAGCAAACCAAACACAGTTAAGGAAATGCAAAAAATCTTGGGCATGTGCAATTACTGCTGCGCTTGGATACTAGACTGTGCAGCACACACAAAACCCCTATTACACGAACTAAAAGAATCGCAGAGAGAAAATACAGCATTCACATGGACCCCAGAATTTAGCACAGCCTTTGACATACTCAAAGAAATTATTTCAATAGCACCCGTGCTAGCTACCCCTGATTATGACTGTGAGTTCTACTTGTTCTCACACTGTGATGGAATGCTGATGACAGCAGTACTGACACAAAAAATGTCACTGGGGCACAAACCCCTAGCATACTACAGCAGAACACTTGATGCGGTAATGCAAGGACACTTTGGATGCGAACAAGCTCTTGCTGCCACCACGTTTGCAATTGAAAAAAGCGCCACAATTGTGATGGGATGCTCAGTAACATTGTTTGTTGAGCATTCGCTGTTTGCCATCCTTGAGAGATCAAAATCCACATTGACAACACAGAGAGCTACAGCATATGAGATTATTCTGTCCATTCCAAACCTACACATAGTGCGGTGTATAATAGTAAACCCAGAATGTTCCTTACTGAGGCCTGCACCATAGAAGATATGCTGAATCATGACTGTACCACATACAGTGGGGAGGATGATGGCATGCCCAAAGTGAATGGAAATGCCCTAGAAGGGGGAGAAGAGTACTTTGTAGACTGTTCATCGTCAATAAATTCAGAAACAGGAGAAAAGCATGTAGGAGCAGCAGTAGTACGTTTGGAAGTGGGGAGTATGAGACAATAGTACACAAGAGGTTGCCATCGCATTTTCAGCATAAGCAGCAGAATTGGAAGTGATAATTGAGGTGCTACACACAGCACAAGGGTGTACAGTAACCATTTATAAAGATCCAGCTTACATGACAACAACAGTACATGGGGGTTATCATGCTGGGGGAGGAGAGGGTTCAGGAGAGCTGATGGATCCCCACTACAGCATGCTGAGCTCCTAGAAGAGCTCATAGATGCCTTAGAAGGTTAAATGTCAGGTCCACATTAACAACACTGATGTCATCACCTTGGGAAACGCGACATCTGATTCTGCTGCCAAAGAGGCGGCATACTTAGGTAGGGGACCACAAGGAGAATACATAATTAAAGTACATGTGGAGGAGGAGCAAGGTGAGGGGTACAACTCAATGTCAACATCCCAAATAATTGACTTACAGAAAAGAGCCCCACCAGAAGAACAGGAGTTATGGGCAAAAAGAGGGTGTATATAGTCATCCACCGACCATCTCTGGCGACAGGGTAGTACAGGGAAAGTAGTAATGCCTATGGAACTATTAGAGATAGCATTCCAACAACTACACTTCCCAGCACACACAGCAGAACAACACATAGCAGCAGATATACAGGAGAGTTGGTTGCTGCCAGGATTACAGAAACATGTAGCAACATTTGTGATAGAATGTACAACATATCAAACATATAACTTGGGAATTACTTTGAGAACATTGAGAGGAATACTGCCCTGCCCTATTGGACCATTCCGTGAACTGATTTTGATTATTGATTATGCAGACATGGGAGAAAGGTGTAATGGAGCACGATACCTAATTGTAGTGGTCTTCCTCTTCTCACGCTGGGGGGAAGCAGGACCCTGCGCCCACCCGGATGCGAAGTGTGCGTCAAAATTCCTAGTGAAGGAAATGTTTCCCCGATGGGGGATCTGTGATGTCATACGATCCGACAATGGAACGCATTTTGCCAATGATTTGTTCAAATATGTGACTACGCTAATGGAGATAAAATACAAATTGTGTTTGATTTATCACCAGCAAGCAAACAGTGTTGTAGAAAAAATCAATGGCCTCCTTAAAAGCAGATTATCAAAATTGTGCCACACCCTAAAGAAAAACTGGGTGTAGTGTTTGCCGTTAGCTCTATTTGAATTGAGTTACGAGCCTAGCAAGGACCACCACCTGCCACCCCGTGAGATTGTGGCAGGGAGGTGCATGCACACACCAATATCACCTCTAAGAAAGATGTCAGATGCTCATAGAAGTGCCACAATACTGGGTAAAGAGTTCTAAGATTACCTAAGAAAACTGACTAGAGCAGCAAGGATAATAGCAAAGCAAATAGCACCGCCCTTTACACGAGAAAATGAAAGTGGCACAGTAACCCCAGAAGGAGGGGAGATGGTGTATGTACTCAGCTTTGTGTGCTGATGGAATTCTCCCAGATTTCTCAGCCCATATGAGGTACTTTACTGCACACCCACAGTGGTGAAAGTAAAAGGGCTGAAATACTGGTTACGTTTATCGGATGTCAGAAAAGTATATGACAGTGTTGTACTAGAAGAGGAGAGGAACGTTGAGGAAGTGACAATGCAGATATAGCTGAATAGTGAGGCCAAGAGATTACACAAAACTAAACTAAAAGAGAAATAAGACAGGAGGTGCAAAATCAATAAGCGAAGAAAAAAGTGCATTTAAGAAAATGGAAAACTGTTAATAGAAATGGATGATATAATGAGAAAAAATAATAAATGTATCTAACGCTATAAAAATAAAATGACTCTCCCTCTCCCTCTCTCTGTCTCACTCTGTCTCTCTCTCTCTCTCTCTCTCTCTCTCTCCTCAGCCTCGTCAAGAAAAAACTGACATGTTTTCAAGTTTTAGCAATTTCTTTTATGTGAAATGAAAATAAGAATATAGATGAAATGAGATTATGACATAAAAGATATTCATATGTAAATGATTACAGCAAAATTAAATATGCAGTGAATGGTTAACCCAATTATATCTCACTCTGTAGGTACTGAAATGGCAGAAACGAGGGCCCTCAATACCAGCAATACTACAATAGATAGTGATAGGAGAAATGATAATGCTTCTAGATTGTACTCGCTCGAGTGCGGTATATGTTTTTCCGCAATTGTTTTCTTCATGCTATTGTTTGCTTTAGCATTATATTATATTGGAGAGCCAGAAGGGAGATATCTTCTGAAGCATCATCTGACGAAGTACTGACAGGTGAGGAGGAAGTGGAGGCTAGGTCAGAGGATTTGTTATTGGTTTGTTCATCACGCATTCCTGAGAGTTTACAACGCTCTATGATGGCCAGCCTGGAACAATACCAAGAGCTTGTTAAAGCTATACAAGGTATTACAGTCGAACTACAGACATTAAAGTCAGAGAATAATGTGTTGAAATCAGATAATGCTGCATTGAGACAACAGTTCCTACAAAGAGACGAAAACCGGGGAGATCTCCCACCATTATCCTTGCAATGTGGCAAATATGACGGGAATCCCAAGAGACTAAAAGAGTTTCTGGACGCCGGTCAGATTTACTTCGCCTTTTGCCCAAAGATGTTTGAACTCGAACGGGCTAGGGTAGGATTCCTTATCTGCAATTTAATGGGCAATGCCCTTGCCTGGGCAAACCCGTTGGTCACTAATTCAGACCCAGCACTTACTGTTTATGGAACATTTATCCAACAATTCCGGGCCAGATTCGACAGGCCAGAAGTGTTATATAAATCCTTTGAAACCTCTTAGACACCAAACAAGGTACATCGGACGTACAGACTTGCGTCACCAACTTTCCGAGGATTGCCCAGGAAACTGGATGGCCAGACTCAGCACGACAGACTTTATTTAGAAGAGGTTTACAGGATGAGATAAAGGACGAGCTGTCAAGGATCGCCAGACCTGCATCATTTCAAGAATTGGTTTCCCTAGTCCTACAAATCGAATTCCGGCTCTCTGAACGTCGGGCAGAAAGAAGATGACCCAGGCCGTTTACTCCACATCTTCCTTCTTTCTGTATGCTGACCTCATCAGAAAAGAGAAAACCTCAGACGGAAGAACCTATGCAGATCGGGACTACCAGAGGCCCTTTAACAGCAGTCGAGAGAAAACGTCGAAAAGACTTGTCTATGCCTGTACTGTGGATCCGACAAGCATCTTTTGAGGGATTGACCAGAGGTGCCTCCTAGGAGGTCGGAAACGAACAACCCTGTTCGTGAACAGGGGCATGGAAGGGGTCTCGAGGGCCAATCCCTGTGTCACCAATCCACCAGTAGCTGTTGATGCCTCACACCAGCTGATGGTTCTCAAAGTGGAAATTGAATGGAAGAAGGACTTTAAGGTGGAATGCCCTGCCATGCTTGACTGCGGAGCAGCTGGCAATTTCATGGATGATGAATGGGTAAGGAGGCATGCCATCCTAAGAAGAAGAAAGCATCTACCGATGCCTATGGAAGGGGTAGGTGGCACCCCCCTGTCTTCGGGTCCCATCAAGCAAGAGACTCATGAGTTAACGGTCAGGATGAAGACCCACAGAGAAAGAATAATGTTCGATCTTATAAGGGCAGCCCACTTCCCAGTGATATTGGGAATCCCTTGGCTAAGGAGACATAATCCTTGTATCGACTGGAGATCTAATACTGTTGAATCCGCTCTAATCTTTGTTTCCATACCTGTCTGTTCCAAGAGAAACAGAGCAGATTCAAGCAAATGGCACGTTACCCATCAGGAGTGTGAATTGTATTCCTGCAGCCTATCAGGAATATTGAGATGTTTTTTCTGACATCCAGCCCAAACCTCTTCCACCTCACAGACCAGAAGATTGCAGAATTGAATTAATACCGGAAGCAGTGGTCCCATTTGGAAGAATTTTCCCATTGTCCTTACCAGAGAAAGACGCCTTGAGGGAATAACTAGCCATCAATATTCAAAACGGTCTCATACAAAAATCAACCTCTTCTGCAGGGCCTTCCCTGTTCTTTATCCCCAAGAAGGGGACTACAGAGCTTAGGCCCTGTGTTGACTACCATGGCCTGAACACTCAGAGAATCAGAGACCGCTATCCAATGCCTCTGGTCAAAGATATCTTGGAGGCGGTGCAAGGAGCAAAATGGTTTACCAAATTGGATCTCAGGGGTTCATATCATTTACTGAGAATACACAAAGGAGATGAATGGAAAACCACTTTCCGTACACCCCTGGGTCACTATGAGTATAAGGTGATGCCTTTTGGTTTAGTTAATGCCCCGGATCAATTCCAAAGGTTCATGGATAAGATATTCTCTGATCTATTGTTTACCAAGGTGGTGGTGTATTTGAACGACATGGATGTAAGGGATGTACTGGAGAGACTCCGGCAACACCAGCTATTAGCAATACCAGAAACAAGCCAGTTTGAAGCCTCTTCTGTTCTGTACCTGGGCTTTATACTTTCTGCAAATCAACTGACGATGGATCCAAGTAAAGTCATGGCAATCTCTCAGTGGTCCACTCCCACCTCAGTAAAAGATGTACAGCGGTTCTTAGGCCTAGCCAGTTTTTATCAGAAAATCATCACCTGCTTCTCCAACATTGTTCTACCCATTACAGCCCTGTTAAAGAAAGGGGTAAGATTCAACTGGACGACCGAGGCTGATCAAGCTTTCAATCAACTAAAAGAAGCCTTTCCCACCGCTCCGATACTCAGTCAACCTGACCAAACACGGCCCTTTATCATTGAAACAGACGCCTTCCATGGGGCCCTCAGAGCCGTCCTTCTGCAGAAGAAAGAAGACCAGTTGGAACACCCAATCGCCTACTACTCGAGAACTCTCAACCATGGTGAAAAGAACTATTCTGTGATCGAAAAAAAACTCCTTTCCATCAGACAAGCCTGTGAGGAGTGGAGACATCTTCTGCAGGGGGCTAGGTATCCTTTTCAGGTCCGCACCGACCATAGGAATCTTAGCGTCTTGCAATAAATGGAATGCAGGTATTCCCGTCATGCCAGATGGGCATATTTTTTTTCCCAATTTGATTTTGAACTTACTTACCTACCTGGGAAAGAAAATCATTTAGCTGACGCTCTTTCTCGAAGCCATAGGGACGAATCAGGAAAGTACTCAGGTCACAAATTCTTGTTGCAGGGGAAAACCCTCATAGGCACCATAAACACCTTCTTACAAGAGGTTCTTGAATCACAGAAGAATCTGTCTACCACCCTTATTCCTCTCTTGACGCAAAGAGGGAACCTTTGGTTTAAGGAAGAAGGGTTGTATCTGCCATCTCAGGAACTCAGGTCCAAGGCCCTTAAATGGTGTCATGATATACCTACCGCGGGCCACAAGGGTCAAAAAGCCACCCTGGAGTTATTACGCCAACATTTTTGGTGGCCCGCAATGGCTAAGGATGCCAGAGAGCACATTTCCTCCTGTGCCACTTGTGGAAGGAACAAGTATTTATTTTTTATTTTTTTTACAGTTGTAGAGCGCACTACAGCCCGAAGGCATTGAGGCGCTTTTTACAAGAAAGTGTGCGTAGGCAAGAATACAAATTAGGACATGTGGTTACTTAGTTACAACATAAGGTGGTAAGTTACAGAGTACAGTTGAGAAAACATGGTTGGTTTCAGTAGAGTACAGAGTAAGAGCTAGGACTAACATTTCAAACAAATAGCCTGGTTTTGATGGCTTTGCGGAACGCTAGATGGGAGTTGATAACCCTAATGTGTGTGGGTAGTGCGTTTCAGTGGGTGGCTGCGATATCTGGGAATCTGGAGCCCCCTGCATCCACTCTGCATGTTTTGGGCTTGGTGATCATGTTGGTGTAGGCTACCCTTGATGGCCTGGTGGATGTGGGCATGGCTATGCGCTGGGCGAGGTAGGGGGTGCCAGATCATGGAGGCATTTGTAGGTGATGGAGAGGATTTTGAAGATGATTCTCTGTTTAACAGGAAGCCAGTGCACCTGTCTTCTCAGGTCCGATATGTGATCCTTTTTAGGAAATCCTGTGGCAGCCCTAAGGGCATTGTTCTGGACAAGTTGGAGTTTGGCAATGTTTTTGCTGGATGTACCTCCGAGGAGAGCAGTACAGTAGTCCAGTCTTGAGCCGATAGTAGCCCTAGCGAAGGTAAGGCAATTCTGTGCGGTTAAGAAGGGTCTTACTGCATTGAGGCACACGCTGAGTCAGAAAAGACTTTCATGGCCCTTTCCTGTAGAAATGAGGTAATCAATGCACACGCATTAGGGGAGAAGTTGGCTGCAATGGAGAGGTGATGGCAGAGAGTATTGTGGTCCACGAGGTCAAACGCGGCCGATAGGTCAAGGAGTAGAAGGAGCGCTGGTTTTCCGTCATCTCTGATGTCGTCCATTTGATTTTTTAGGTCGAGGGGGGCTGTTTCGGTCCCATGTTGTGGCCTGAAACCACACTGCCGAAGGCCCAGAAGGCGGTGGTACTCGAGGAATTTTAGGACTTGCAGGTAGGCTTCTTTGTCCTGAATTTTGAGCAGGAAGGGGACGGTGGTAATTGGCCTGTAGTTCCCAGGTGCTAAAGGGTCAATGGATGGCTTTTTGAGAAGCGCTTATACCCAGGCCTCTTCAAGATCGATGGGACGTGGCCAGATTGGAAGGAGGCATTTATAAATGCTGTCAAAAAGGGGGCAAGGGTTGTGCCACAGTCTTTGATTAGCTGAGCAGGGCAAGTGTCGCCCTTGCAGTTGGACGTTTTGATGGTTTTTAGGAGGGAGATGACTTCGGATTCACTCATGTTCTTGAAGTTGAATACCGGAGAGGAGTTGATTATAGTCTCCTTTTTCTGATTACTATTTTGAGTGGCAATTTGGAGAGTTAGGGCCTTTTGGTGAGCTAGGATTTTCATTTGGAGAGTATTTAGTTTGTTGAGCATGGCAGATTGGATGTCATTGCACCATTTTTCATCCTTAAGGAGGGTGGGTGGCGAGGTGGACGGGGTTTCCAGTTCCCTAAAAATAGCGAAGATTTCCTTGGTGCCAGATTTGGTGTTGGCTATCCTAGTGTTGAAGGAGTTTGCTTTGGCAAGCATTATGGCCGATTTATATACTTTGGAGATGGACTTGAAGGCTAATTTGGTTGTGTCGTTGGGTTTGGCTTTCCAAGCGGCAAGGGCGGCTCGTTTTTTTGCACACATTTGGAGCAATTCCTGGGAGAACCATGCATTGATGTGCTTGGTTTTCTTGGCTTTCCTGAGAGTGAGGGGAGCAATAGAGCAACTGCTTGGGTAGTTGCTAGCTTGAAGGTTCTGGCAAGAGTTTCCGGGTCTTAAGAGAAGGGAGCCTGGAGTGCGGGCACTTTGAGGAATGGAGTGATGTTTTCTGCCATGAGTTGGTGAGAACTTCTGGAGAGACCTGGAGGGAGGGGGGTAGTGGGCATGGGAGGCTCTTTGGAGGTATCGAGGTCAAATTGGATGTACTGGTGGTCAGACCATGGCATAGGAGAGTTCTCAGTAATAAGTATTGGACAGTAGTGGTGGCTAGCCCAATCCAGTGAGCGTCCTTTGGAATGCGTAGGATGGGAGATGGCTTGGGCGAATCCTAGGGTAGATAAGGCTTTATCCAGGCTGGCTACGTGGGCGTCATTGGGGTCATTAAGACCAAGATTGAGGTCACCTGTAAGTAGGACTTTGGATGTCTTTTTCAGGTTGGGGGAGAGGGAGTGAATGATGGAGTCATGGAATTCAGTGATCGGCCCCTCAGGTTTTCATCTGGAGTCCAATGGACAAATGGAGTGTCTCAACGCCACCCTCAAGCAATATCGCAGATGTTTTTGTCACCAAACCCAGGATAATTTGCATCAATGATTACCGGTAGCTGAGTTTTCTTATAACAACAAAGTTCACTCAAGCAAGTGGTATAAATCCATTTAAGTGTACCTATGGATACCATCCTCAACATCTCCCATTTCCCACCATGCAGCCCACCTCATTACCTACCATTGATCAGCTGATGCACACACTCAAAGACACACATAAGAAGGTTCAAGAAACCCTGTTGGTAAGCCTCCAGAATTACAAGAAATGGGCCGACAAGGGCCGAAGACCCAATCCTGAATGGACAATCGTGATAAGGTGTGGTTGTCAACCAAGTATCTTCCGAGATGGGTCCATCCTGGAAAGATCGCCCCTAGATACATTGGACCCTTTTCCATTGAGAAGTGTGTGAATCCTGTAGCCTTTAGGCTTTCTTTGCCGTATTCCTTACTTCAAATAAATCCTGTGTTTCACACTTCTTTTCTCAAGGACTACAAAATCGACCCATATAAAAGGCACATTAGGAAGAAGACACCTACTCCTGATGATACCCAGGAATTTGAAGTTTCCCATATATTGGACTCCAGATACAAACATGGAATAGTCCAATATCTCATACTCTGGAAAGGGTATCCCTGGACCGAAAGATCATGGGAACCAGCAAGGAACGTGAAAGCACCCAGACTCCTACATCAGTTTCATCAAAACCATCCGGGCAAACCAGGAGGGGTGTCCATAAGAAGGAGTCATACTGTCATGATTCATAGACCCTGGAAACTATGGTGGAAGTGGAAGTGAAAGAAGGGCTAACCGAGTGGAACCGAATGCAGCGTTCTAGTCGTGCACGTTGCGTCGCATATATATATACGTGTCACACAGAAGCAATGATGCGTTGCAACCCTCCTACCTCGGGTTTACACGCTGTGTTCTCCGTCCATGTTTCTTATGGCTCTGCTTTCCCTTGTTTGCATTCTGCTTACCTGTTTTCCTCTTTCAGCAAGCCCCATTTCAACCACCTTTCTTTCTTGCTGCTCGTTCTGCCTTTGTCCACTTTCCACATTCACGCCCCTCAACTCCACGTTCGCGGAGAGCTTTCTTCAGCTCTGCATCTGCTTGGAGCATTTAGACTACCCATTTGCTCTGTGTTCCATATACTGCTCTATTGTCTTCAGCGGAGCCTTACCCGCCTGCCTTGCTGACTCAGGTTTTTCACTGAGTGACCATACATTACTCCAGTACCTTCTGGGAATTGTGGTCCATACCAACCAACGGCGGTGTTACTCCCCAGGAAGAATTTTCATCAGTGCTTTCTGGGAGTTGTGGTTCCTTCCTTGTTGCCCTACGGCGTTACCTGCATTCAAGATCAGCAGCCGTATAACATCCCAGGGTTTTTCAGCCTTGCTTTTCCCTGATCGTGGAGCGGGACCCCTGGAGGTCCCACTGCCGAGCAGGCTGCTAGTAGGCAGGGTGGCCTCTGGTGGGGCTCATCCTAAGACTCACCCAAAAAAGCCGGATCTTGCTTGGAGAGCCAGAAGGGAGATATCTACTGAACAATCATCTGACGAAGCACTGACAGGTGAGGAGGAAGTGAAGGCTGAGTCAGAGGATTTGTTTTTCTTATTGGTTTGTTCATCACGCATCCCTGAGAATGTGATACCAGCGGTACATAATCTCGGCGAAAGGATGAAAGAAGAAGGAGGGGTGCAGTCAAGCACATGGTTTGACAACCTGTTTGAGTGAGTACCGACATGGCTTGGAATGACAGTGAAGTTACTGGTACCCAGCATCGTCTTTTTTCTGCTGATTTTTTGTGTGTGCCAACTAGGGATCAGGTGCTGTGCAAAATCTATTCCTAACAGTGCAATGATGATGGTGACAATGGGTAGCACAGCAGGAGTAGTACAGATAACAGACGAGGCTGAGGTCCAAACAGGAGAAGATTCAGGACCAAAATATTGAATGACTACTATTTATAACACTGGGTACATTGTAGACCCACTCTGGCACACAAAAATCAAGGAGCCCCGGGAGTTGGAGTGGTATGATGAAGTATGGGTAGATCTAGAAGGGGATGGAGGATGTACCTATATGACTTGCACCCCTGATGAATATGCACGGGTGGGGGAGAGCCTATGGTCAGTATGTCAGGCCTGGATGCCAAGAAAGGGAACACCAGCTTGGGACAACGCTCTAGCTGAAAAAGTCAAACTGAGACATCTGGGAGAGCTACAGTATTTGTTATTTAAGTAACGAAAGGGGGAATGTAAGGGAGAAAGAGTCTCCCAGGCCCCTTTCATTCCCAACAACACGCACAATGTGCTCATTCCATGGCTGGCAGCATGCCTCTGGCCAAAGCGTGCAGCCACCATTGACTGACCTATAACTGTGCACGTTTCATTAGCCATGAGACTCCATGGAGTTAGTAGTTAACAATGTTAATTTTCTAATAGGCCGTGGGTAAACACTGAATACAGGCTTGCACCTCTCCCCTTCATTCTCTGCGCACAAGCCAGCATGCCAACCTCCCACCTCCTCCCCTCTGCCATCTTTGCAACTGTCCTGTTCTCACGGAAGCATGGGCATGAAAAGTAACAGCTAAACATTTTATCTCTCATCTTCCTTTACATCACTGCCCTGTGTGTAACCGGGCAGAAGCCTGGTCCTGGAAAAAAAACATCCATCTCCACATACCTGCCTCTGCACCAACAGACTCTGTTAAGAGAAATATAGACAAAAAGCCCCCTAACCTGATCCCTCTTTTGATGTAGAAGGTGCATGCCCCTCGCCTGTGTGCCACTTCAGTTCAACCCTTTTCACTAATCCCAAGTGTCGCCATATATTCTCCCTCTACTAACAAACAGTAAATAACACCCAAAGTACATCTATGGAAACCATTGATAAATGTGATCCTAAGATACTGTGTCATATAAGACACCTGGACCCATGTACCCTTACTTTTATTGTCTAGGTCAAACATTTGACCGTCTAAGCATACTGCATGTTGGGATTAATGAACTGTATTAAAAGGTGTGTGGCCACAAGGGCAAATGTTAGATAACACCACTCACAGCAGATTGGACATCACCTGACCCTGCGTCCCTCCCAGATGAGCCCAGCTGACCTGTGTGCTCCACGAAGTTGTCTGCCCTGCACCAACCAATCCGGGAGCACCAACCCTACAGCTTCAATACTGTCCTGTCCTCTTTGCCCAATGGCCGCAATTTAATGTATCCCCTATAGTACACGTCATAGATGATGCGTTTTTGTAATATAACATGTATTTTTCTGATGTTTGGGCAGAGCTCTCTCGGAGAAGCAGAGTGCTCTGTGTGCCCCATTTAACTTTATATGAAGTATTTCCTTTTACTTCACCCGCACTTGTTCCTGGTCTCATTCCCTACTGGGGTGTGTCCATTAGTGTCCTCTTACTTGTTATTTTATTATATTTGTGTGGAATGTCAGCTTTCACCCCACATCTGCCCATCAACAAACATACCCCTGGCTGAAGTGTAAAAGCAAAAGAAAATATAGAGGCTGAGTACCCCAAAAGGAAATACACCAAACACGGGCTTCTAAAGATTCTCAGATGTTTATTCAAACAACTGTACAGTTTACAAAGAAACAAAGTATCATATAGCTATCTGGCCCTCAGTACATCACAGCAAATACCAGTCCTTTCGGTGTGAGAAGTGAGAGGTACTGGAAGTCTAAACATTTGCATTTTTTATACAGTTTCCAATCGTAATGTCCAACCCCTCTGACGGTTAATAATTTTCAGTCTAGGGTCCGAGCCAAGTTCACCTCTAATTTATCTGACTATATGCATGTGGATTATGTCCAGTTTGTACAACAACAAATCCCAATAGCAACAGTGTATCTTCGAATTTAACATTTAAGCCTTACTACACGTCCTATACAATGTAGTTCAACAAGTGTTCATGTTTAGTATTTAAACAACATTGTGTTTGATATATGTCCGCGGATGGGGCTTGTTGGAGTAGGTAATCCTCGATCTACAGGTAAAACGTAGGACAAGGTCTCATTACACGGTCCTAACATTTGGCCTACGGGCAGTTTGGACAGTAACTCTGCGCGAAGGTCAGGACGACTAGGTTACAAGCGGGAAAACACTGTCCACCATTTTAGAACACAGAGTGACTTTGAAACAGTAATCAAAATGGCGGATGTACCCAAAATGGCGGCTAGGTCGATCTAAGGTCAGAACCTTGCAACGCAGATTTCTTCGCACAGCGAATGGGCTTAGGCCAATATATACAATAAAGGAGGTACAATATGATATCCCGTTTAACAAACCCTCCTTTTGGCCTAAGCCAAGCGCTAAACTACTTCTAGTCACTTCACAAGTAACTCCACGTCTCAATGTCCATGCATCCTGAATCACTATCGGAGATATCAATTGCCATGAGGTCAGAAACTAAAATTTCCTTCAGCACAAATGTGTTAGATATTTTCTCTGGGGCGTATACCTTTTGCCCTAATGCACTCATCGCTTGTGCACAACATCCTCCTACCATCGAACACATACCAGGAAGACATTGTATACAACAGCAGAGAAACAGTAAAATACCTAAAATAATCAGTACGACCGAGAGTAGCTTCCAACCCCAAGATCACAAGAAGTCCCAAAACCAAGCGCTAAGATCCCAATTTCCCTCGGGAACATGCATTTCTGAACTAAGGATGTGCAGGTTTTGAATTGCTCTGAAAATCGTTGGGGAGGAATCTGACGTGAAAATGCAGCAAGCGTACCCCACTAATTTACATACCCCTCCACGTTCAGCCAGAATAACATCTAATGCCATCTGGTTCTGAAGTGCCACTAACCTTATTGCTTTCTGTTCTAATGTCATATTATAGAGTATGTCAGTGGTCCGGTTGATAGTCCTCTCCAGTACTCTCACTAGTGTCCTGATATCTTCTGAGTTCAGTATTTGTCCCTAAAATGGCACATCGGGTTTATCTACATCGCCCAGAATTTGTGCTGAAGTATCCCCATTCTTGTCCCTCCGTGGACGAGTCTTTGAAACGTCTATAGTGCTAGCAATAAATACCCCAGGTAACAGAATCCCTAAATAACAAGTTCCCTGCCAATCCCTGGGTAACCATGGAAATGCTACATTACCGCAAACAAAGTAGACAGGTTCACCTACATACAAAGGTCTGTACTCACTAGTCAAATTTGCAACGTTGGTGCAATCCTTAAAATCACCCATTTACTGAGTACCATTCCTCTGTATGCAGAAAGAAACTGAATCAGGGCTGAAGTTAACAGTATATGAAGGAGGCGTGGCATCCCTATTGCCTATAGGAGCCATCTTAAAAGAGATCAAGGATTGAAAAGGATGGGACAATCTGTCAGAAGGCCTAATAGAAGCAACATGTGCCTTGCTCCTATTTGTGAAGAGTGAGCATTCCAGGGGGGGTTAGAACGCGTTTCTCAAAATCATTTAAGTTAGTTCCATCAAAATTCCCTGAGATGCTATCGTTCCATCGGCCAAAGAATACTGCTCTTAGAGAAGCATAACAAGCAGTTGTCAAAGGTAAAGGATGAATATCACAACCCAGCCCCTTATCCCTGTGTTGTGGTAAATGCGAACAAACCCAACAGTTGGACCTATTAAAAATGGCATGTGCAGCATTCATAATGAGTAGCAGAGTATTGTTCTGGTAAATCTGTGGTGAGAGTCTCTAGGAGAGAGAGTATGCAGATGCATGAATGGAGTAGAAACAGCGGGTACATTTTCAGTCGGTAACACATTTTCAAGCGGATGTACTTCTTCCAGATATCAAAATCCTAAAGCAATGACTATTGTAAAACCAGTTGATATTATCACTAAACAACAATACGTTTTCGGGGCCCACACATTCAATCGTTCTTTTCCGTGGTTGGGCACACTGTCTCTTATCGGTTCCGTACGAGCGGGAGCAGTTGCAGCATTGTATTCTTCAAACGATTTGCACCAAAGTTAATTTGCTGGCGATCTCCATGCCAAGCGTCTTCTTAGTCCTTTCACAACCCTAGCCAACAGAATCTCCTTATATACAAATGATCGGGCCAAAAAGGCGAAGCCCTTTGCTGATTTTCTCGCTCGGTGGCACAGCCAAACCATGTAGTAGGTCTATTTCCTCAGACGCAGATTGTACCTTGTGACTCTTGGTACTGAGTGATCTGTGAACAATGTGTCATCACTTCCCATTGGAAGCGACGAATCCAAAGCAGGATCTGATGCAAGATCCAGAACAAATTCAAAAGATGGAACTGTTGGAGAGTGTGGAGTGTGGCATCGGCTTGAATGGTCTTTATAGTTTCGATACCCTCATCCACAGTACAGGCATTTGTGGCTTCCCTTGAAGTATACATTTCTGAAGAGAGATCAGTGGCAGTCTGTTTGGCTATCTGGTCAGTGAAGGTGTTCCCCTTTCCTACATTATCTACAATCCTCTTATGCGCTGCTCATTTTATAAACGCTAGCTGAGTAGGGAGTGCAAGCGCTGAAAGTAACCATACTATCAAGGAGCCATGTTGAATTTCTGTGCCATGTGAGGTCAAGAAACCTCTTTCTGCCTAAAGTCTGCCAAAGTTGGGAACCCCCCCAAAGGCACACTGACTGTCAGTATATACGTTTACGATAAACCCTTTGGAAAGTTCACAAGCTCAGGTCAATGCTATAATCTCTGTGGCTTGCGCAGAGTTATGCATGATTATTTTGGTCTCCACAGCCGTGCTCAATGTGGTGGTTGCATAAGCATCTATGGATGTACCATCCGGGAGTTTGAAACAGGAGCCATCACAAAACAGCTCCCCTTGTGGTTTGTTCAAAGGAATTTCTCTTACATCGATTCTGCCTTTGGTCTCTTGTTCTGTAGTTTAAAGGCAGTCATGTGGCTCTTCCTCACTGCAAGCAGTACCTTGCGAGAATAGTAAAAGTTCAGCCGGATTAAGAACACAACACCTCTTGATTTGGCTGTGCGGTGCAAACAAGATTCATTTGTATCTCGGTAATCATACGGAGGTAAGGTGTTGCGTTTGTGTTCTGTTTAATAGAATTTCATCCGCCGCCGCTCTTGGCACCTGTTTCCGCGCTGGTGGATCCTCGATAGGGGGCGGGGCTGGCGTTCCACCATGTTCCGTCCCCCGCGTAGACTGCCGGTCTAGAGTGTTTTTAACATGGCGACCGCTGGGAGGTACTTAGCTCCACTTCCCCCAGTGGTCATCGCGTTGCAACCCTCTTGCTGTGCGTTCTTTCGCAACTTTTGGGTCTATGCGCTAGTTTTCCTATTTCCCACAGCCACCCTTGTCCGTGTCTTCTGTTTTTTCTGGCTCGCCCCTCTCGTGGGTCGCCTTCTCGCTCTCTTTTCTCTTTTGTTTTTTCTCCTCTCTCCCGCTGCTACTCACCGGCCTCTCCCCACTCGGTCCCTGCTTTGTTTCTCCGCAGGCCGGCCACGGGAGTCCACTTGTTTCCTCCTTAAGCCTCTCTCTCTCTTGCCACTTTATTCCCCCTTTCTCCGCCCAGTGCTGGTTGTGGAAGGTGTGTTCTTTGAGCGTATTCCAGCGGCGCTTCTACGCCTGCAGTTCTCAGTCCAGTCTCGTTCCTGCTGCTGCCTGCTTCTGTCAACTCCCCTACTTGCAAGGACTTGGTCAGTCTTCAGATCCTGGACTTCTCGTGCAACACAGCATCTCCACTCGCTGGAAGGGTTTATTCCGCCGGTAACGGCTTTTTCCCTTCTGCACCGCCTTGTCGCGGGAAGGGGGCCCCAGGACTGATGTTTGCTAGCATTCACTGTGGCTTCCTCCCGAGACAGGCATTACACCCTCAAGAAAGAAAAGGATTACCTGTCTCTTCGACTGCTACATCTGGAGGACTTAGAATCAGGTGAGGAGAGTGGGGAGGATAGAGGGTTGGAAGAAAGCATTGAAGAGGACATAGAACATCTACAGAGTGAGGTACCATCAAGGTTAAAGATTGACCTAGGACCATTCCCTCGCTCTGTTTTACGGATGCAGCGGCAGCAGCAACAGCTCTCAAACATCTTGGCAAAGCGCATGCAACAGGATCAAGGGCAGAAGAAAAGGAGCCGCACGGCCTATTCTTCCCTCCATGTTCCTGCGTTGATACAGCCAAAGCACATCCATCACATTCATGCACATACAACACTAAGGCCTTTTCATAGTTTGGTGTGCCAAAAACCTGTGCCAAGCACAATGCAGTCTTGAGCAGATCAAATGATTGCTGGTTTTCCAAGTTCCACGGTAATGGCGAAGAAATGCCCTTCTTCGTCAGAGCCAACATTGGTTTAATCACTAAGGAGACATTTTAGATCCACTGCCTACAGTAAGAAGCCATTCCTATAAAAGCTCTGACTTCCTCCTGTGTATTTGGGACTTACATGCTAGAAATTATTTTTATCCGTTCAGTTGTCAACCTTCTTCCCTCCTTTGACAGGAGATAGCCTAAATAGGCGACCTCCTTTCAACAATATTGAAATTTTTTAAGCAAAGCTTTATGTCCATGTTGTGCTAAGTGAAAAAACAACAACCCAGTGCCCTCCTTACAAGCGCTCTCTGAGTCAGCAGCTAAGAGAAGATTGTCTACATACTGAAGCAGTGTGCAAGTAGAGGGCAACTCAAGTGTGTCGAGCTGCTCTTTCAAAGTCCTACTATAGATGCTAGGACTTTCCGTGTAACCTTGCAGTGAATGGGTAAAGGTAAACAAGCGTCCCCCTAAGGTGAACGTGAACAAGTATCTACTGTTCTTATGTATAGGGATACTAAAGAAAGCATTCTTTAGATCCACAACACTAAAGTGAGTAGCTGAAGCCAGAATCATGGTCAATATTGTTGCCACATCAGGCACAATGGGAAATTGTGGAGCAACAATCTTATTGATGGCAAGTACATCAATAATAAAACGGAAGGGAATCGCATTATCGCCTTTTTTATACACGGGCAAAATCGGACTATTACACAAACTACCTGCAATTTCCTCAATCACCCCTCGATGCACAAAATTGGAGACAATGCATTTCAAATCTTGCTCACCATCGACCGAGATCTTATACTGGGGAATACGTGGCAACTTTACTACATGTTTCAGAATGATCTTGACAGGCTCAATTTGCAAAACACTGACATCATTGTCATCAATTGCCCACAAACACACCGGAACATTGCTAAATTCCGGCGGCAAAGGTCTGGTTAAGAATTGGGAGACAGAAAGTTGCTGTGGTGAAATCGTCAAACGCACTCCATCAGAAGAACAATGAATTACTGCATTTAATTCTTTCAACAGATTCAACCCCAACAAATTCTCTCCACAATTCGTGGTCTAAAGGAATGGACAGTGGTCTGTGAATGGACCCAAAGTAATAGGTACCGGCGAAGAAACCAGACAGAAGACTGGTGTGCCACAAAATCCTACAGAAACATTGGTTTGCCCTGACAGTGAAATGTTTGGAACCCGTGAATGATCGATTGAACACTTCTGTGCCCTTGTATCTATCAAGAAGTCATGTTTCCTTTTTCCCACTATCATTTGAACGTAGGCACCTTTCAGATTAACGGGAATAGGCGTTGGTTCCAAACCTTGCTTCGGGCAATCCTAGTGAAACAGAATGTCATTGAAAGGAAGTTCTTCAGAGAGGTAAGCGCCAGAAGGATGATCAAAAATGTTTCTATTGTCTACACTTGGTGCCTGATTGTCCTGCGTAAAAGGTTGCTGTGAATCCTGTGAAAACTGACTTCTACCAGGACCCCCTGACCCTTGGCGACCTCTGGATCATCTACCCATATTCCCAAATGCGTTATTCGACCTCTGCTGGAGGATCGGGCATTGTGCTTGCCAATGACCCTTTTGTCTGCAATAAGCACACTGGTTTGTTTTTACAGGAACCAATGGCACATTCCCCGTTGGAACGTACTGACCTCTAAATTGCAAAGTACCCCCTCTAGGGCCTCTAACAATTTTTGCAATAATACTTTTGTCTTTAAGTCACCTTTTCTCTTTTCAACTCTTTCTTTTTAATTATTGACACAATTCTCATAGTACTGAGCCATAAGCAGTATTTCTGACTGAGATTTTGCTATACAAGCGCTCTAGGAAGACATAATTTGTGACTGGATGTCAGGGAGAAATCCACGCACAAATGTATCCACAAATAGTCGTTTCCCAGATTCTGTGCTTAAGTCTTGCACACTGTAATCCGAAAATACGTGTTCGAACCGGTTAAAGAACTCGGTGCACGCTCGGATTTTCCTTGGACACAGGCTGTAAGCTTGTCCCAAATAATCCTTCTTTCAGGAATGATAGTTTTCAACTTTGTAACTATTCTAACAGGCAAAGTTAGTATTACCTCTGGAGGTCTCTCACCAGCTGGCCTTTCTCTATCGAGTCTAACAATGTTATCCCATGTATCTGCTAACCCTGGTACATCATCTAGAGTCCTAATCTGCTTCCATAAGTCAACAGGCAGGAGTACGGGAAATAACAAATCAATATCACTTAAGGTGAATACTGATGACTGCAAGTCAGACTCTACTTCTTTGTAGAACCCTGTCAGATTCTTCCTAATGTCGGGAATAGATTGTTTGATGGTGTTCACTTCCTGTCTCGAGAACGGGACGTGAACACACAGCGATACATAATGTGCAGGAATATCTTGAGCAACTGCACCTGTTGCAGCATTAGCTGGAATCTCAACCTTTGGGACAAATGTCGGAGAAACCTCTCTCATAGGCAACTGAGAAATAGACAACTCTGAATGCATACTAAGCAACAGAGCTAGATCGAGCGCTAAAGCAGCTGAAGAAGTGTCAAACGAAAAAGCCCTCTTAAAAATACTCAATAAGTCTGCGGGGCAACACATATTTCTATTTACGCACTCATCCTGCAGGCTCTACCATTACCTGTATCACTTTCCTCTGCATTTCTGGCGTATACTGACTATACGTGTCATATACTTCAACGGGAATTATGACGTATCTGAGATCCACCTAATTGCATCTTTCATACAAATTCGTGTTTCCTCATTTATCAATTTTCGACAAGGAAAGAACCGTTTCTGCACAAACATAACGTCCAAACTATCACCATCTTCATCTTCATTCTTCAACCTTTCCAACTCCTTTCTATACTCAAAAACCCTCTTTACATGTTCTTGTACTTTCTCCGCAGTATCTCTAGAGAATGCTTAAGTATTCAGATCCCTTAACCCTTGTTCGAGATCTATATCATTTTGCCTATTCCACATTACACATAAATGAATTCCTAATCCTTCAATAAAAACATTTTTCTCAGGAAAATTGTCCAAATAAAAGAGTGTGGCAAGATCATCATCTTATTCGTCCCTTTGCATGCACTGTTTTGCCCAAGCAGTTAATTCATGCTTTTTATCTGAAGACACAGTATTATGAGTTACAACCCTCGATCCCGCTCCCCGATATACTACAAGCGGTGTAGAACCACTTGGAAGAGGGAGAGTAGGTAATTTCTGAACAACTGGAAACAAAGGCAGGCGAGCCCACCAGACCCGTAACAGCAGGCAAAGGTGGAGGAGCAGGTGGAGGAGCGATGACAAGAGGAGGAACAACGGGAGGAAGAAAAGGAACATTAAGAGGAGCAATAGGAGGAGCAGGAGGTGCTACGGGAGGAGGAATAACAGCAGGAAGAGGAACATACGGAGGTGGCACAGTGGCACCAGGCCTACATTCATTTAGAAGTTTGACACTAAGTTCATCTGATACATGAAAGTCTTTGGAGGGATACATTTTCTGGATACCAAGCGAGAAAGCCCTATCCATATTCCTAATTGACTCAGACTGTTTATTCTGGTCATATAACAACGCTTTTTTGGCGTACGTCATATGACGGCGTGCATGCTTTTCTCTACTCTTAAACTGCAGCATAGCTTCTTTCTTCCAATTCTGTAATATATCCAATGCTGCAGGTCTGACCTTTTTCTTCATAATATGGATTCTGAGTATTCAATACGAGGAATTTCAAAACTACCATTGATTGGCCACTGAAGTTCGGGAGCATGTCTAGTTTGTCTGTGCCAAATATCATTAAATATTATACTACCAATGCCGTGCTTACAGTACATAGTACACGCTGGCAACCCCTCCATTGGCGCTGGTCGGCCAAATTCCAAAGATTGTCTGTCACTGCGGAATAATGCCCTGAAACAGGCAGAAAATTTCCCGGGCATATCAGAATACTGGTGTTACCTGGTCTATAATTGTACTCGCGAGCGCAATGCACCAAATCAAATTATCAGGATACTTAAGAATCGGGTCACGACTGACCTGATCAAACCCTAAGGAGGTCCGATTGGATTGCAAAAAGTTCTAACCAAGGTCCCAAGTGGTTGGTGATTTCGGCAAATCTACCCGCCTCGATATATGGACCCTCGTCAAGATGCCGACTCGGACCGTGTGCTCACCGTCCAGGGATCAGGTCGTGCAGTGCTTCTAAGGAGTCGCTTCTCATCCAAGAAAGGGGCCCCCTTTTACACCGTCCGATCCGGGTCCGATAGCCGCGTCAACCTTCAATGAGCTGGCATCAGTCTTGAGGGTCCAATTCGGACGCCATCTGTAAAAGCAAAAGAAAATATTGAGGCTAAGTACCCCAAAAGGAAATACACCAAACAGGGGCTTATAAAGATTCTCAGATCTTTATTCAGACAACTGTACAGTTTACAACCAAACACAGTATCAGATAGCTATCTGGTCCTCAGTACATCACAGCGAATAACAGCCCTTTCGGTGTGAGAAGTGAGAGGTACTGGACGTCTAAACTTTTGCATCTTTTATACAGTTTCCAATCGTAATGTCCAACCCCTCTGCAGGTTAATAATTTTCAGTCTAGGGTTTGTGCCGAGTTCACCTCTAATTTATCCTTCTATATGCATGTGGATTATGTCCAATTTGTACAACAACAAATTACAATGACAACAGTGTATCTTCTTATTTAACATTTAAGCCTTAGTACACGTCTTATACAATGTAGTTCAACAAGTGTTCACGTTTAGTATTTAAAAAACATTGTGTTTGATGCATGTCCGTGGATCAGGCTTGTTGGAGTAGGTAATCCTTGATCTACAGGTCAAACGTAGGACAAGGTCTGATTACACGGTCATAACATTTGGCCTACGGGCAGTTTGGACATTAACTCTGCGCGAAGGTCAGGACGGCTAGGTTACAAGCGGAAAAACACTGTCCACCATTTTAGAACACAGAGTGACTTTGAAATGGAAATCTTAATGGCGGATGTACCTAAAATGGCGGCTAGGTCGATCTAAGGTCGGAACCTTGCAACGCGTCGTTCTTCGCAGAGCGACTGGGTTTAGGCAAATATATACAATAAAGGAGGTACAATATGATATTCCGTTTAACAGAAGTGTGCAATGGGGCTAAACACACTTAGCCCCACATCTGGCCAGATGCTCACACTGCCTCTGGAAAATCATGGTTTTGCCTGAGAAGCTGTACAAGCCATATCGAGGCCTGAAAATGAAGGAAGGAGGACAAAGGACAAAATAGCCAAAGAACAGGGTAAAACATGTTTGGCACTGCAAAAACTAACCCTGAAAGACCGGGCCAGGTCTGCTTTTCTCTTGTACTTGAATGGATCATTGTCAAATGACTGCAACACTTTCCCGAGAGCTTCCTTGACACAACTATTGTTTCATCCTGTGGTGACATTAGCAGCTTGGCACTTGCCACAGAAGCTATTCTTAACAGGTTGTTGTGTCAGGAGTGGAGTACTTCTGATCATGCAAATTATCTATGAGCTGGTACTCCACCTTATTGTCTAATGTTGTTGAGTGGATGTGGTGGGTTGGTTACCAGCGGGCTCATCACAATCCTCAGTCAAATCTTCCATGTGTTCTGGAACAGCAAAATCAAACACGTTTTTATAAGTGAAACATTCCGGACACTTAGCTGTGTTATTTTTTAGCAGGGTTGGTAGCTTACAGTGGTTGGTGTTTATCCGTTTGTTAATTTGTTCCCAATAGTAAGGAGTATTGCAGAAACATTCCATTTGCATTGAAATGCACAAGACTTCACTCAACTTGCTGCTATAAATAATATTTACTATGGGCATCACTTCACTAAGTTTGGACTTCTCCATGCAAATGTGGTGAGTTGCTTCTTTAGCATGAACCACTATGATCTATGCCCGCAAGGTGTACTTCTGTACTGCCTTATTTTCCTTCGAATGCTTTTGAGCATGTAAAAAGTGGCGTTGGCTCGCCTTGCACAATTTGATGGCTTGGCAAGTTTTGTTTTGTATGTGTGTTTGCATATGCCACCGATGCTTTCAAAGAATGGTGATGTTGGCCACATATTTTCTTTTCTGCATCCACTAAGGTAACCATGCGATATTCTCCTTCAAAATTTTAATGGACCAGAAGATACACATAATGGACAAAGCATGATATATGTTGAAATGTGTCCTTTCACAATGCCGATGGCATCGTTACTCCCATTATCAGATACAACAAAACAGACATGTAGATTTTGATGCTTCGGCCACTCGGTTGAAAATCTTACTGCTCTTCGAAAATGTTAGTTGCATTATTTTCCCCCAAATGAATGAACTCACAGAGTTTTTTCAATTAGATCAGGTTCTGGAGTAAAGACGGTTATGGGATGAAGTACACGCGGCCTAAAGGTCCAGCTCTTTACCCTCTTTGCACTCCTTGTAACCAAATGATGCCACGCAGGAAACTATGGTCCTATTGCATCATTTCCTAAGCTACCAGTAACCCAGAATTCAGTAATGCCAAAGTATATTATTTGAGCTTAGTTTGGCCATCAGGTTTGCATTCTTTTAAGTTCTATTGCACTTTCACAAAATGCTTTGAATCTTTCGATTCGATCCAATCACCCATTATTTAGATATGTTTAAATCTGATTTGAGCAGGCTTGCTCATCCCCAGTTAAAACATTTCGGGATGTTTGGTGGTGCTGGGCTGTGGGACTCTGCATTCTCACTCATGTTTCCCAGTGCAGTTACCTACTGAATGCTGGTGACACATCGTTATAATTAACTTGCCATTAAAAGGCATACTTTGTTCTGAGGACTATGTTCCCATCAAAGGCAGCTATGATTGGGTTCCTTTAGGGACAAGCGAGACATACACTCCGGTCAGATGTAGATGATTTTGGATGGGGGGCAGCAGGTCCAATTGTGAAGCTGTGAGGAAGAACACTAGTGAAGATGAGCTGGGAGCATGTAGGTTCCTCGGTTTATCTCCCCCTGTCCTTCATCATGGAACATGTGGTGGCATTTGGACTCCATGACTTCCCCACTCCCATCACTAACTCCAAACATGACCATGTTCACAGAGTGTACAGAGCATGCATTACATTTTAGTTTCTGGGGAGTTTTAGGGGACTTTAGGTTTTATTATTGCTTTTTTGACAGAGCATTTGTTTTTTGGTATTTTTTTTCTTTTTTCTCTTTTCTCACAAGGTTTTATAGGCTATGTTGTCATATTTCCTTAGCAGCAAGTTTGAAAAACACCAAGTATGTTTGTTACATTCCAAAACCCATTCATTGTATGTCTGATTGGCCAAGTAAAGTTTTTGTGACTTTTTCCATTTGTTTCCCTTAGCTTGCCTTTTATCCCCCCACAAAGAAGTCACCCTTTTTTATTCCCACTAGGAACTCATTCTGATTCATTTGTAAACCAAATAATATTTCTTGTGATTTAGTGACCGTTGGTCCTGTATCAGACCAATCGCCTATTTGACTCTCATTAGAATCCACTTGTTTGGCCAAGTGAGCCCCTTGTCTTTTTATTTTGTCTGCTATGAGTCAATAGAAATAAATTGAAATGATGAAGTGAAACCTGAGTGAGATAGGTCAGCGAAGGATCATAATATGATATGATAGGTTATTTATAACCCACTTAATACCCAGAGGTTTCTAAGCGTGAACACGGGGATCAAACTTGTGTTGCTCCATGCCGTCTTGCTTCCAAGGCGAGCACGTTGCCCCTGAGCTATCCTCCTGAGCTACACTATTTCTCAAAGTAAAAGGAGGTGAATTGCAAATGTTGGAGGAGACCGGTGTGCCAGTTGTGGTTGGGCATGGGCAGGAGCCAGTGACCCAAAGCAGGTGTTGCCTGAGGTGGAACCCTCATTGTTAAATGTCTCAGAAAGAGGAGAGTGGGCAGGGCTGAAATAGAACGGTTTTCCACAGATACAGGATGAGGAGGAGTAAGCAGTGGGGGTGGCAAAGGCAGGTCTGCCTTAGGGGACACTGTAGGGAGTCCTTGTGCCACAGGTGCTGTATGGTGGTGTCAAGGTGTCTTGGGCATGCAGTCAGAGTGGGCGGCCTTAGATATAGCCAATATCAAAGCCATGTAGAAATAGATGGTAACTGCAGTTACACTAAAAGGCTTTCTGGTCAATTTATCTGAGCTTCTTGAAATCTGAGGTAGGGAGCAGCTGTCAGTAAATCAGCAAGGAGAGGTTGTAACAGAGGTGTTTGAGGAGTGTGGCAACATGGAGACAGGTGAGGGGAGGCGCAGGTGGTGGTGCTGCAACAGAAATAAGAGCAACATGTTGAGTAGAAGGAACTGATGGCTCAGCAATAGGGAGACTAATGTATATGTAACCATGCCTGCTCCTGTAGATGGGGAAAAGCAGGCACCAGCAACCTGTGTCAAATTTAGGGGATGCAGGGTGACATCCTTCCATTCTATGTCAGTGCCCACCACATCATGGATATGGGACTACCATCGACTGCTTGAGAGAATAACATTAAAGGGGCACTAGGGCAATATGCAGACACATGAAACTGTGAAACGAAATGGCAATGGTGGAAAGGTTTTGAATTTATCGTAACCACTGGCACAGCCCTGGGCAACCCTCCAGACAGTTGTTTTTCAGCCTGCCAAGTCAGTAGAGATGGGGAAAGACCATATGCAAATCCAGCTTAGTCTCACTGCAAAAGAGGCAGTCCAGCCTGAACTGCTAGGTCACCTCCCTTCTGCACGAGACCAAAAGCGTCTCATACATGTTTTGGTCTCATTGGGCATCATCAGTGAGGAGCAGCTTGGGTCTCTACCACCAGCAGACTTGGGACCCACGTCTGGGCATACCCATTTCACTCATAATGACTAATGCAAAACCGAAAGGTGATGACTGGAAGGTTTTAAATCGATCGTAACCACTGGCAGAGCTCTGGGCAACCCTCCAGACATTTGTTTTTCAGTCTGCCAAGCCATCACAGAAGGGGAAATACCATATGCAAATCAGGCCTGGTCCCACCCTGAAAAGGACAGTCCAGGATGAATTGCTAAGTCACGGTCCTTCTGCACGAGACCGCAAGCATCCCCAGACATGTTTTGTTATCATTGGGCATCATCAGTGAGGTGTAGCTTGGCACAGACGGACTAGTCTTAGAACACACATTTGACTTTTCGCTGTTTCCGCTTCCACATCACTCTTCAGCAGAGGCAATGACAATGAGGGAATGTCTGTATGTTCTGCTCCGAAGGACACACAACCGTCCCATATCCCCACTGCGCCCAGACCCAGCGCAATCTCCTGTGTGATCTGTGCATACTATATGTGTTGACCTATTCCTCAACATCACATTTATGTGGTGGTGCTATTTGGGAAGCCATAGAGGAACAGACTCATGGGTAATGCTGGTGGTAAATACTGCCTATATTACTAGATGACCATCATTCAGATGGAGATGAACCCTAGGTCACGGGAAGTTGCAGTGGAGAGTCGTATGCACAGCTCCATCCTACCATGTAGGTGACTCAGCATTGAGCAACAGACTAAGAATACAACAGTTGGTGTGATTGTTTTTGAATATGGGTCTGAAGGATAGCTCCAAAATAAAGCTCAAGTACCCTTTATTTGTTATAGATGGTCTCAATATGAGTCAGTTGCAGATTACTCTTTTACAGGTCAATGTTTTGTGGGAAAATGCAACAATATTAAATGCTGTAAGTTGATTTATTTTGAGCAGAGTTGAAAAAGGTGTAAAGAGATTACATACACATGTTAGATGTTAATCATGAAAAAAAAATGTTTTGGAATTAATTCAGTACACCATGTTTCAAAGAGTTGTGTTGTTGGCCCATTGTACTGTAGCAAAGTAGTGACTTACTATTCTGATTAATTATCATCTAAAGGCAGAAATCCAATAAATTATACTAAACCTGTTCTTATATTTTTGCACGTTCCACCTGCCATATGAAAAAACACTACTTGATAGGATTGCAGGCCTTCAATTATTCAATCTTTTTTTTTAAGAATAGAGGAAAGAAAAATGTGTAATTGAAATGGTATAGACTTAATGAAAATGGATCAAGCCACCACGGAATGGCTGATTATAAAAGAAGCCAAAAGGTAATAGTTTGAAGATTATGTCAATTGATTGTTCTTCGTCATCAGATAGTCTAGCAGAACTACTTTGACATCCCACTTAGTACTGGATACACTTTGTGGGGAATTTATTCAAGCAAAATCTTAAAAATGTATATTGGTATAGTGGACAAGGGAAATTCCATTAGGTATCCTGGCAGGCAATTATACACCCTAACTTCATGTCTTAGGTTTGTGTCGTCTAATTTATGTTTATTTCTTAATTGCTCTATCAAGATCCAATCCTGCTGCCATAACTTTCTTTGGACCAGTGCCAGATTTGTCTCCAACGTATATTGCATGGTTCCCAGCCATTCAAGAATATCCAAACATCTTGTTTTCCACTGTTTAAGAAGTGAAGACACTCCCTACATATTGTTGTCAAATAGTGTCTGATAAGGGGGTGGTGTTTCCAACATTACAATATGCAATATGCAATTCACTACAAAGAATGCAAAGTGTTCCAACAAATTTGGAATGAACCAGTCTTCTGCTATTGTTACAGAAAGACTCTCTCTAGTTACATGCTCAGGGTAATGCAGCTGTTTAAGTGCAACCTTTAATAATGCTACTGGCATCATTACTATACATTACTTCCAGTGCTATACTGTCGCCATATTGCTTCTGTGGGGGACAAAGAACACCCCCTTCGTTTCTGCACTTCCTGTGGTGCACTTCCTTGAATCTTCATTTGTGTCATCTGTAATTTATTAAACCCTTCTTGCATTACCATAGTTGTGACTACTTTCTCTGACGTTCAGAGTATCAAAAATTGAAATATCTGGGGATTACGCAACCCTTTTGGCTTCTGCATCTGCGGCTTCATTTCCACAAGAAATAAAATCTGTTCGCTTGGTGTGAACTGTGCACTTAACGACCACTATGGCCACTGGGAGCTGTAGTGCCTTAGTAAACCTGTCCAATAAGGATGCGGGTTGAACTGGAGTGCCATCCGCATGGAGGTAGTCCCTCCTTTTCAAACGTACTAGCCCTATGTGTATGGTTATAGTGTAGGGTACTGGTTGCCTTGCGGGTGGAGGTTTTTCGGTGAGTTTTGTGGGTGGGAAGATTCTAACGCTAGATGCAGTATTTCAAAATATTTTTCTTTATTCTCTGTAGTGTAGACTGGCGGTTGTCATCTTCTTCCAGTGTTGCTAGTGAGTGAATTACCTTGAATTACATTCAAATCACCTAAGGTTAGTATGCTGGGTGGTTCATTCCGTTCTGGTGGTTTAAACATTGTTACTTTTCTCGCGAAAGATTTCTTGAGTTTAAGCCTTTATGTGAATTTGAAGAGGTCAATATGTATGTCCAAGTAATTGTTGTGGCTTGTAGGAGAGAAAGAGAGACCTTTCTTTACTGCACTTAGACAGAACTGTGAATGTTAGCATGTTAAATGTCATATAACCCACTAACCAATATGAGCTCAAACTCTCTGCATGCTTATCTCTCTCAAAAAAACCTCACGCAACCATCTCTCGCACAACAAGCTGCATACATTTCACCACACTGCAACAACACATAGGCCACACCAACAGCACACGCAAACTGCCACTGATCCAATACTCGCACCAAAGCTCAGCAACCGATGTCTACCGAGTTGAAGCTGCCAACAGTACACCACTCCTCTCACTATCCTACTCCCTCTTCACCTTACTAACCCATCCCACCTTCTCGTTTACAGATCCGCCAGAGTGCCTGGCGACCAATTCCGTTGGTGACTATGCGCTATATAAGTACCTTTAACATAACATAACATAACATAACATAACATAACATAACATAACATAACATAACATAACATGGAGAGTGTTTTCCACACCGTTAGTGCATACATTAAAATCAGGTCCCATTCAATCCTGATAACTGATGTGGGTAGGTGAAGTACTCCTCTACAAAATGTACCCTCAATTGTGGCCCACATTTTCCATGAGATGAACAAGAAAGGCCTCAGCCCCATAAGTCATAATCGGGATGACTTTATCTTTATAAAAGGATAGCACAGGGCAAACGGAAAATGTTCCATACTTGTTGTGTATCACCTTGCCCAGACAAATCAAACTCTTTATTATCATCCTTAACTCGAGATGATGAGGCATATCATTAACACTAGAGTTTATACATGTCCCCAAGTAAGTTGTTACCTTCACTTAGGACAATTCGTTTCCACCTAAAAACCACCTAAAGGGAGGCCTCTGTAACTTGTCATAGAAAGCAAAGTCAAGATGTTTGTTTTTTCAATGTTTATTTGTAGGACATTTTTTACAACTTATTCTTGTAGGACAGATTGCCTTCATTGCAGGCCTATTGGAGTCTAGTCAATTAAGACCAGATCATCTGCGTAGAGGAGTCACGCTAGAGCCTAGCCATTCATTTTAGGAGGAAACACCGGCACTAGATTTATTGACTCATGAAAGTCTGATAGAAAGAGATTAAATAAAATTGATGTCAGTGGCAAGCCCTATTTTAGTCCCCTGGATATACAAATCTCCATAGACAGGAGTCCCCGGGAGTTCAGCCTAATCTGGAGCTTGGTTGAGGTATGAAGAGCCTTGATTGCCCTTAGCAGATCAGGAGAGAAGTCCCAAGCCTCCGATTTAGACCAAAGAATGTGCCTGTCCACGCTATCAAAGTTTTTTTTAAGATCAAAAAAGGCCAGATACATTTTTGTGTCACTTTTAATGGCCTTCACTTTCAGGAGCTTTAAAAGAAACAAATTCAATTTAGCTCCTACACCTTTTACAAATCCCGTTTGATGAGGGTCACACCTACTAACCTTACTGGCCCAGCTTAGAGGATGTTTTAAGATTATCCCCACAAACAGTTTACCAAGGACATCCAGAGGGCAATAGGGTGCTAGTTGTTGGGATCTGCCCTATTGCCTCTCTTAAATATAGGGACAACTTTGCACTGTCAGCTTGATTCGAGCAGATGAATGTGACCTTTAAATGGTGTAGTATACATGTACCACAGTTGCTCTGATCACTGACACTGTTTTTTAATGATGCAGTCCACTTTATCCCGCATTTTGTTGTAGTGATGTTGTCTTGGAGCTGTGGTTTCCTTCTAGACATTAGATTGTTGCTGTGATATGATATAATATGATATGGCATTTATAACACGCCTATGCACAAGTGTTTAAGTGTTTCAAGGTGCGATGAGGCAAGTGTGGGGAACAGACGGAAGACAGACAGCGATCCTACTAGGCCAAGTGTCACTCAGATCGTGCAAGTGCCTGGGAAGGGGTGGGAGGAGAGTGCAGGGGGGAAGGGGAGGAGGACAGTCGAGTACATGGGATAAGAATATAAATAAACAATAAGTAAAATTACGGTCAGCAGGTGGCAAGTGCAAAGTTAAGTGCAGACATCAGGTGTCAAGAGCTGGTAGTGGGACTGTAGGGATACAGAAACAGTCCCCAAGTGTAGGGTTGCCAGGAGGGCAGTGCAGGGGTGCAACTGGCAGGGGAGGGGACATGTGCCCGGGATCAGAGGATGGCCAGGCAACCAGTGCAATAACAATGTCAGCCAGGAAGTCAGCAAGGGAGAGGAGGAGAAAAAGCAGAAGCAAAGAAAAAGGTTTTGAGGTGCCTCTGATCCGAAGATGATTCTTCTCAAGTTTAAGGGAGGCAGGAAGGCTGTTACAGAGGGAGGCCCGAGCTGAAGAAAAGGATCTACCACCAACTTGTTGCTTGGAGAAGCGACAGACCCTGAGGGAGTTTGAGGCAGATGAGTGAAGAGCTTGAGATGGAAGGTATTTAGGAAGAGAGAGTTGAAGGTTTTGGGGCCCCGACCCCAGAAGGCCTTGTGGACGATGCAGAGGGTTTTGAACCTAATCTTCGCAGCCACAGGGAGCCAGTGCAGAGATTTCCATCCTGGGGAGATATGATCCCTGGGCTTGATGCCAAGGACAAGTCTTGCATTCCTGGTCTGGATAAGTTGCAGGGGGCAGAAAGTAGAAGCAGGATGATTTAGAAAGAGGCTGTTGCAATAATCCAGCCTAGAGAGAACCAAAGCTCTGGATACAGTGAGCTTTTGGGGGAAGGAGAGGAAAGGAAGAATACCTCTGAGGAGGTGCAGTTGGTAGTGTGACTTCTTAGAGACGTCAGAGATGTGAGGAGAGAAGGAGAGTGTAGAGTCGAAGATGACCCTGAGGTTTTTAGCCTCACAGGTGGGAGCAGGAAGAGGGCCAAGAGAGGCCGGCCAGAGAGCTACAGGAAAGGAGGGAGCGGGTGTGCCGATGAGGAGAATCTTTGTCTTACTGGCATTAAGGCAGAGGTCATTGACAGGCACACCACTCCTGAATAGCAGACAGACAGTCAGAGATGAGGGAAGGAGAGGAGGAGGCCGAGCCTGAAGATGAGCTGGGTGTCATCCACATAACACTAAAAGTTGGGGCAGAGAGCTGCGATATGGTTTGCCAGGAGTGCCAGGTATTGGTTGAACTGCCAGGGAGTGAGGTTAGACCCCTGGGGGACACCACAGGTAGAGAAAAAGATAGCAGAGAGGAAGGACCCAAGTTGGACCTGAGAGGGTCGGTCGCAGAGGAAAGAAGTCAGCCACGCCAGAGCCTGACCAGCGATACCCAGGTTATCACGGAGATGGTTGAGCAGGATGGCATGCTGAACAGTGTCAAAAGCAGAAGAGAAATCAATCAGGATGAGGACGGAAGGGGTGTTAGAGTCAAGATTGGAGAGCAGGTCTTCACGGGTGTTCAGGAGAGCAGTTTCCATGTTTCTGGCAGCTCTGAAGCCAGACTGATGGTCTATCTAATGGCCTTCGTGCAATGGAGAACCCTTTGGGCTGAATTTCAGCCAATTCAAAACCCAAAGGAAGCGTAAGTTAGCCATTTCCAGCAATGATGCTTTCATTGATCTAGACTTTAGGTGGAGGATCCCTTTATCTGTTCGGAGTTCATTGAGAAATTCTACTATATTAACAAAGTGCAGCACCGGCATGTGAAGGAATAGCCGCAGGATGTTATGACAGTTTAAAATGAGACCATCCACAATTGGAAGTAGACGTTCCAAAGAAAGGAAGTTTTCCCCATATCCTGCCTGTCACCATATCGAGCCATGTCTGGTTAATCGTCTCTTAAGAATTTCATGTTGTCACCTCGGTCTATTTTATCAGTAGTTGTATTTTAATTTTTCTCCATTTAATCATCATTAGATGGTTTTTATGTTAAGTGATTGGTCTTCAAACTAAGATTCTCCTCTAACCGATTGCTTTTTTCAGATTAGGTGAAAAATGGCAAGTTATCATCACCTTCATGCCCTTCTAGCTCCATATCACTCATATTCTTCAGTTGCACATTGTGTTCTAAATTCTTCATTTCATTGTCAGCCTCCTCAATCAAGCAGGTTGAGAAATCTAGGATATCCCCCTCTTCTTGTTCTAGACTGTGCTGGCCTTAAGGCATTTTAGGAGGATTGTCATCCTGTTTGTGTATCTGATGTTGTAAAATGTCATTTAGAGATGAAGAATTATTATTTTTCTCACTATTGCTTTTGGAGAATTAGGCAGAGTCAATATGTTGTGGAAGAACTGTCTAGCACCATTAGATTTCCTACTTCTAACCTGCGGAATTGTGTTCGTTTTATTTGGATAGATGCCCTCTGTATTGCTTTTACTAAGGATTTTTCTTTTTTTTCCTCTTTTGAAAAATTGAGTATGGATCATCCAATAAAACATCTGCCGTTGTGGTGTCAGATTTTATTAGACCAAGGGAAGTTTCAACTGCTTCGTGGGCAGGAGTAGGTGTTTATTTGGATGTCTGGGTTCAACAAAATGATCTTAGGGGTATTTCTGGAGATTCATAGGTCCTTATTCGAAAAAGGCGCAACCTCAGTGGATTGATGGATCACATTCTGGATGGACTCATACTTGGCCAGTCTCTGGATTGAGGATGAGGTGGAAGGGTCAGTTGTAAAATGGGACATTATTGACAAAGACTTCCACAGTTGTTGATCTGCGTCTTTTTGCTTCTGAATCTTTGTCCCCTTTTTTTCCCTTAGAAGTTCTAACAATGCTTCCATTAAACTTTTTTTCAGCGCATTCCAAGTTCAATGCTTCCTGAAATTCTCTCTGCATCTGTGTAGATATTGTTGCTTCTTGATCCACTCTCACTTGTAATTACATAATACAATATTCTACATATATTATCTGTGAGTGTGTCATAGCCAGCAAGGTTTGCATGATCCTTGCTGTTTTCATTGATGATTCATACAGTTTGAGAAATGGAGCCAAAGAGACAGTTAATGCTGCCATGACATTGCAGTGAATTTGAAAGGGAGTAGAGCTCAAAGTGTTTGTCGCAACCAAGGTGGTTTTTGGCAATGTTTAGGGACCAGGAAGATGATAGCAGTGAGCAATTCTTTTCTTCTGTAGATACTGTTATACTCTTCTCAAAGGTAGGTAATGGAGAGCCTTGGGGGTCAGAATTAGAGGGCATGTCAAGATCAATTAGACTTTCAACAAAAGACCCTTCCTGGTTAGGCAAACCAGGCAGCCAATTTTGTCTGTGTTGTTGGCAGAATTCTTTATTTTGTTGTATGCTTTGGATATTTCGGGCATTAATCATTGATTCAAATTCAATTGTTTTTGTCTTTAAGTCCACTTTTGCCTTTGAATCTAGCTTATCTTTAGTCAGGGAGAAATCTCTAGCTAAACATTTTGATAGGTGTTGATGACAAACTGCTAGGATTTAATATTACGTTGTGCACTGACTTTTTGAGCACCATAGACTGGGAGCACATCACTGCTGTTATGTTCAGTGTGTCCATTTTTGGAGCTAGCAGAGGAGCAGCCAGATATGAAGGCACCTTCACCTGGGTGAATCATCACATCATTATTCCGTTCCACCGTGCCTTGTTCTACTCCATCACAGGAGAGCAACTGACTGTCAGTCCAGTTGCCAGCGGTGCAGTACTACCTCCCCCCTATCAGGCTTGGTGTCAACTTGTCAGGAGTTAGAGATAAGTTGACTTCCAGTATTTCAGCATCCATTAAATCCAGGCCTCTGTATCTTAAGAGGTCACTTTCCAGCTCATTGAGTATATGTGTTAAAGGAGTTTTATGATGCTTGAGATGTGGAGAAGCCTGCAGATTTAAAGCTTGAAACTGATGAAAGACCTGTAGCTTTGTGGTGATTCTTTTGCTTTTAAAACATTTTAAAACATTGCCTTTGAATCTAGCTTATATTTAGCCAGGGCAAAATCTCTATCTAAACGTTTTGATAGAGGTGATGACAATCCGCTCAGATTTAATATTACATTGTGCACTGACTTTTTGAGCGCCATAGACTGGCAGCGCGTCTCCACTGTTACGTTCAGTATGTCAATTTTTGGAGCTAGCAGAGGAGCAGCCAGATATGAAGGCACCTTCACCTGGGTGAATCATCACATCATTATTCCGTTCAACCGTGCGAGTTTTAAGAAGCTTGACAGGTGGAGAAGCCTGCAGATTTAAAGCAGGGAACTGATTAGAGACCTGTAGCTTTGGTAGTGATTATTTTGCTTTTAAACATATTTATTTGATGGACACAATAACGGCCTCTCTGCATGGCAAAGCCGCCCAATGTGAAGCGCTCTGGATGGAATTTAAGAGCAAACATTTTGCAACAAACATTGATCCCCAAGCGGAGGAGCCTTGAGGACCCTGACGGAAAATCTAAAACCCAACTGACAGCGGTGGAAAAGAATCCACAATGGGTGCCCACAGAGCGACCAAACAACGGAAATGTGACCAAAATGTCTTTAATGTTCCCATGTTTTCTATGACGTTTAACGGATGTGTGCTACACCTAGGAAGGGAGGGGGTGTGGGAGTGGGGAAAGTTTTTGCGTTAAGATAAATACACCCTGAAACAAGCAATGAAACATAGGCTGTGTATGTCTTTCGGGACAATGTGCCCTGTCTTTATTACGCAGCCAATTGTTAACAACCGCATACTGTATAATGTGTTTTTTTATCTTTTTGTCTCTTTGTTAAAACTAATAAAAGCAAATAAAAAATAAAAAAAAAACATTTGACATTCAAAACCAACCTGTGAGTCTTTCAACCTATTATTAGCATCTTTTAAAAAGCTCTCCATCTCAGCTGAGGCCCCCACACAACTGAATGTGTGGCTGCTTCTTCCGGCTTCTGTTTATTAACAATTAGTTGCAAGCAGTATTCCAAACAATTTACTTGATGTCTCTTTCGTGGTAGGCCAGGCAATCCAGGTGCCGGAATAGAGTCACGTTTAAAGTATCAAAGAATATAGAAAGCTGAAGCTATCGGCCAGCTGCACTGAGTGTCCGTGTGAAACGTTCAGAGCAATATGCAGTTCAATACCACAGTCAATCGAGCCTTAAGAACCTTTCAGTGTCAAGTTAGAAAATCATAGGAATCAATCAGCTTAAATCATCTAAAAATCAATAATACGCTTATCAGCAGAGTTCAGAACACATGGACACTTCTTCAGAACTACATTGATTAGGTGTAGGAGCTGAACAGGATGTAGAGATAAGCTTCCAACCTCTCTGTTTCACGCAAGTCTCCCAGCATCAATGGGACCAGGGAACCGGGAGCCCAGGGAACACTTGAAACACTCTGCAAACAATCAGTAATGCTCTGCATCTTGAGATGGTGTTTTGTACAGTAAAGCCGCCTTCAAAAAATGGAATGAGAAAGTAGACTCGCTGCTACCAGGTCATTTCTCTCTGCAATTGAAACACTCTTTAAACACTTTTCAGTAAGGTTGTGCCAAATTCTCCTAGTCTCCTTCTCTAGTTTTTCTACCTCCTGTAAAACCATTTTCTTGAAGAGGACAACTTCTTTATAATGGCTTTGAGAATGGCTTTAGGAGGGGGGACAACATTAGAAAGGATTCCTCAATCCTATTGTTGGAATTTTGGTATTGTCAATTATGTTTTTAAATAATTCCTTGAGTCTAATGGATTTGGGAAATCTTTGAAATTATGTTGTAAATAAGAAGGTATTGTGGGTTTTAGTGGGAACAAACCCTACTTCCAAATTAAAAATAATCTCCTTCTCCTATGATAATCGATAGTTTGATAAAAGTACAATTAGTGTCTGTTCGTGTGCATTGTCTCTGTTTATCTCCCCAATCATCTCTGGTGTGTCCTTGTCCCCAAAAATTATTCATATTCTGTAGTCGGGTAACTCAACATCTGTTTTTTGTTCTCTAGCTTCTACTGCTGTATCTTGTTCATGCCCCAATCTTTCCTCTCCAGGCTAATCAGAGCTATTCTCAATAGAACTGTAGGACATATTAGTTGATCTTAATCTTTTGTGTTTATTGCCACCACGTGATTTTTTGTGTCTTGTACTTCTCTCTAATAGCCTTCTACAATATATTGGAAACATTTCTCATGCATTAAATGATTATGATCTTTCTCAAGATGTTGAATGTCATCATTCATAGCCTGGGTCTTAAATTCTTCAAAAGTTTAAAATTGAAGATATCTACAGCTATAGACTTTCTCATATCTTCCTCAATCTTAAGTAAGTCAATTTCAATTTCTTGTACAACGTCTTTGGCTGTATCTATTAAAAAGATCAACCAGTCCCTGCTGCACATATTTGTGATATAGCTTGATTTAATTCTGAACTGTTTGTTGTACAAAAATAATCTTGGTTCATTGTGGATAATGAGACCATGCAGCAAGCCTTTGTTCTTGAGACATTCAAGCACTATACTCCAATGGAGCTCAGTTCTTATCAAGCATTTTCTTTTAGGGCAGTAAGTTCATCCCAGTCATCAATATTTTTTTCTAAAAAGGCAATAGCTCCATTATTGGGTAATGTCATGGTGGCCATCAATTCTCTTCCATACTCTTCAATAAATGCCAGACACTTATCGGTTGACATTGTCAGTGATGTGTCTCAATCTACATTTAAAAACCACACCTCCTGAGAGAAAATAATGCCGAACTATGCAGCTCAGGAAGTCTTTATAGAAGTGTCTCCAGACCGAAAAAGAGCCCTACTGCTTCACAATACAATGTCTTCTTATCTCTCAAGCATTCTCATAAATTTCCCTGCCTTTGTTCATCACAAAAGAGTTATAATCACTGAACATATTCTCCTCCTGCTCTCAAATAACTTTAATACTTTTTCCTCATAGCAAGTATTTTTAATATGACAGATGGCTCACAGAGTTACTGCCACTGAAAGTTATATCCCCATGCCTCCAATAGTGTTCTGCAACTAGTATGTCTTCTTGTCCATCGCAGCAAGATGGTGCACTGATTTACAGTCACTAAGTATGATTTCCCTCTGTCTCCAAATAGTCATAAAATGGTGTGTCAGGAATTAGTATTTTCTCTCATTTATCATTTAAGATTGTGCACTGCATTACAACCACTGAATATAAACTACCTCTGTTGCATACAAAAAATGCTAAGCCTTTTTTGAAACTAGTATCTTCTCTTTTTTGTGACAACAATAAGGCTATTGAGATACAGCCACTGAATATCATCTTCTCATGGCACCAAATAATTACAAGACATTTTCAGCAACTGGTGTTTGCTTTCTCCTGTTGAAAATGTTGGCACACTCAGTACAATTACCAAATGTACTCTCTTGACACCAAAGACATTGATGACACACGGATGTATAGTCTCTAAATATAATCTCCTTTTGCCTTAAAAGAATATTAACATTTTTTCATTACTCAAATATTTTCTATCATCACAAAAAGTTACAGCCACTGAATATAATTGATTGATGCCTCCAAATAATTCTAAAAGTTTTCTTTCCAAGCAGACTTTTCTCTTATTCATCACGGAAAAATGGGGCACCAAGTTACATAGACTGAATCAAATCAAATCACCCCTGGCCTCCAGAGAACTCTACGGCATTTCCTCTGCAACTTATATTTTATTGAATTCATCACAGACAATGGTGCACTGAATTACAGCCAATCAATATAAACTCATCTTGTCTACAAAGAATTATAGGAAATGTTCGACATAACATGTATTTCGTTTCATCACAAAACGATGGCTTACTGAATATTGCCATTGAAGATTTTCTACCAATGCCAGAAAATAATTTGAACACTGTTTCTCTGCATCGTGTGTTTTCTGTCGTTCATCACAGAAAAATTGTGCACTGAGTTTTAATTACTGAATGCAATCTCTCCTACCTTTCAAAGAACACTAAGTCCTAAAATTAATTTTCTCATTCATTAATAAACATGGTGCACTGAGTATCACACTCATATTGTATGTAACAAATTCTAAGACATTTTGGGCCTAATTCATGGAATGTTTAGCGTGGTGCCAAGTGACTTTGAACTGCCAATAAAAACTTTAACTAGGCCGAAATTCCCAGAGCAGTGCAAAGTGTATTTTTGTGGAGCTAAGTAATTTTGCACTGTAAAAGAATTTTTTGCAAAGTGCTTAATGGGCCTAATTCAAAAAAAAAAAGCACACTAAGAAGCGCTGACTTAGTGTTTTTGTGTGAATTGTGCCCATTTAGTGCAGTGCAAAGTGTACTTTTGCAATACAAATTGACTTTGCTCTCTTTAAATACACTTTGCACTGCTCTGTGAATTAGGCCCGGCTCAACGTGTTTGTTGCCAGTGCAAAGCCATTTTGCACTGCGCTAAACGTTCAATGAATTAGACCCTTTGTCTGCAATTAGAAGTTTCTGTTGTTTGTTACAAAATGAAGGTGTACTGAGTTTCAGTCACTGAACATTACCTCCTCCTGCTACCAATGAATTCTAAGAAATGTTTCTGAATCTAGTATTTTCTTTCACCTTTGGCAAAACATTGGCCCTACCAGCACCATTGCAGAATGTGTATTCTATTGCACCAAATAAAAAGATTACACATTGAGATACTGTAACTGAATAAAATGTCCTCCTGCCTTCAAAGAATTCTAAGATGTTTTCCGTACAAATAATATCCTGCACGATCACAAACAGATGGTGTACTGAGTTGCACCTATTGAAAGTAATCATCTCGCCCCAACTAATTCTAAAACTCGTTCTGTACTATTGTAATTTTCTCTCGTTCCCCACAGTCACTGAATGTAAATTGCTCCTGTTGCATACAAACATTCTAAGACATGTTATCAGCACCCAATATGTTCTCTTAGTAATTACAAAATTAGGGGCTATTGAGTTACAGTCAATTAATACAATCACTTCCTGTCATCATTGAATTATAATACTTTTCTGAAACTAATATTTGCTTGGGACACCCAGAACAGCCACTGAATAGACTGTCTTGCCTCCAAGGTATTCTAAACATGTTTTCTTCAACTGATATTTTATCTCATTCATCCCAAAATGATTTCACACTGAGCTACAGCATCTGACTATAATCTCTTTTCTCCAATTGATTGTAGGACTTTTTTCAGCCACTAATAGTTTAACTCATGTATTACAGACCAGACCTTCCCAAGCTTCAGAAAAAAACAAAAAATCTTGGCTTTTCTCTAACCACATCTGAATGTATCAACTGTACTGTTCTTGTATTGCACCACACCTGTAAATTGCCTGCATTGTAAATAATTTCTTATCTGTAAGTTACCATGTACCTTATATAAAAACTGCATATTCTTGTTGTGCCCAGATACCTCTGGGTGAGGAGTGCCTTACAAATAAATAAACAAACAAACATAAAATATATTGCACTTAGTTACAGCCAATGAAAGCAATCTTCTCTTGCCTCATAGTATTCAAAAACATTTACTCCATAACTCCTATTCTGTCATAAAAAGAGCTCTCGTGGGAGTTTGAATCTCTCTACGTGTGACCAACCTCTACATGTCCTTCTTTGAAGAACATGCCTTCTCAAACAACCCATACTCACACAAAGTTAAAAAAAAAACATTGTTTATAAAATGCCCATGGAACTGTGGCCTTGGAAATTCTGGCATTTAAAAAAGAAATCATGAACATAAAGTCATCTTTTGTTTCAAAATGGCCACTGCAGGCATGCTAACAATCTAGCTCACATGCCAGTCACCTTGTTAGAAGATATCTCAAAAACGCTGTCAAGTCCACATGTGAGCATAACCAATCTATGGGATTATGCATTTCTTTGTGACATTACCATTACAATTTGAACTGTAAATATAAGAGTATTGTACACACATAGGAATTCATCAGGTACTTCCGCAACAAAGTCCAGGGAGCCAAGTTGAATGCCCTAATTTGGATGTGTCTCCATTTTACTGGTCCATCAATGCACTCTCAATACATTAGAATTCGTATGGGTAGCCACTTCAAAAGAATGCATGACAAATGTTCTCGTTTGGTACATGGTCTGCAATGGTCTGCAATGGTAGATTAACACAAACATATTTGTTTAAATGTTCACATTATTTGTGGAACCTGCATTCAAAGTACACCTTTTACTACAGTTATCAAACCACAATAGTGGATTCGTATTAGACAGAGTGCTATGTCCGAAAGATGAACTTTAATTTACCTATCTATTTAATAAGATGAAAAGCAGTATTCCCACCAGACAGTTAGCATGTCTTCTTAACTGTCTTTTTAGATTACGAAGCCTGAACACATACACACAATGTATAGTAAAAGATGAGGCTGGGAAAGTGACATTAAAGAGAACCAATGAAGTATCGAATCCACAGGGGTAATCTCAGTGTATTGCTACCCGTGTGACAATTTTGGTAATATGAATTATAGAAACAAAATCCCCATAAATACACTGTTGGGGAAGTACACTACTGAGTGGTTTTCCATGATTTAGGGCAGCACATACCATAGCCCTCACATTAAACCATGTTGGTTGTGCTGAAGAAATTTTGTTTAATTTAGCATGATTTTATATTAATTTAATGCTGTTAAAATTGAGGACAGTAAACACGTGTTTAACATTGATTGGTGCCAAACATTAAAGAACAATTTCTCCACAAATGGATGTTTGCGTTTATTATGATTACTGATTATTACTCAGTTGGCTCTCTAATTCAGAATGTTGTGGAAGTCATTGTGAAACACTACAACTGAATTTGTATTACAATGACAACAAGTGACCAGTGCAGCCTGCCTATGGTTGTCACAATTATAATTACATATCAAAACATCATACATCAGGTTACTTTTTAAATTCACACAAACATTACTACATATATATGCAAATATGAGGATATATTCTGTATGACATATAAATAGAATGTATACAGATAATAAAAAGTTTTGTTGAGTGAGAATAAAAAGCACTTTGAAATGCAACCAAAGGTTTCTACTATTGAATTTCCTTTTAAAGTCTTGCCCCACTATTGTGTATCCTCGAGAAACATATTGAATTTAATACATTATACTATATCTTAATATATAATAAAAGTCCAGATGTATGTTTATCAGAAGCTGTCCTGCCCGCTTTCCTTGTTATCACTGCTAGAGGGAGCTGTTGCATTATGCATACAATAATAAGACTTCAAGTTCATCTTCAAGGCAACCAAATGTGTATTTCAATAATGATAACATACAATTTGCTGCACAAAAGACCCAAGACAGGGATACCACTTTAACAGCATACTTAAAGTTGCATACACTAAGAAAATAGATACATTAAAAAAATATAAACAGAAATTCATGTGTTTAAGTGCTATTTCTCTAACAAAATACATTTGCTTAATGTGCTTATGTATTATGTCATTATTAATTGCAATTTATATTGGTATGTATTACTATATCAATAATATTCTTCATGTACATTTGACTTCAATTTACTTTATGTCATGATCTCTTATCTACTTCGAATCATGCTGCACATGAATTGTTTTATTCTGACATTCCTCAACATTATATATGTGAGTCCAAAACCCAAAAGGGGAATACAAGACAATGAGGAGCAGATACAACAATTGGCCATATGTTTTATGTTGGACTATCAATGGGTTCTGTGAGATTATGTTTGAGGTTATTACTCCTCATGTAAAAGGAGCAAGATCCTTTACAATTTATTTTTTCTATTAACATAAATTATGTTAAAATACACCACATAATATATTTGCACTCTGAACATTTCTTCCTTTACACACATTAGCCCCTATACACTGGTCTTTCCACTTGCACATTATAAAAGAACAGTTTCAATCCATCAAGCATTTTAAATCATTTGCCAAATATATAACTTGAAATGCATCATCAGTCACATTTGTCATGATACTAACTGCTTTCTGAAACAAATGCAGAACATTTGAACTGGGCAAGAGTTCACTTAGAGTAGTAGCTATACAATGTGTTTTTCTAAGCAGCAATCCGTCTCTGGGAAAGAGTTTTAACCCCTTAAGTGCCAAGGGCGAGGTATCTCGCCTTGGGATTACCTCCCTGTTGCCAAGGAGGAGAGACCTCATCCTTGGCACTTAAGGGGTAAGTGAAACAGAAAACGTTAGAAGGCATTGAATAGTGAAATACCAAAATCACCAAAAAAGGCCTTGAAAAGCACAGGACTTTAAGTTCACCTGGTTCTCTGCAGCCCCTTGGATCTAGGTAATAAAGAGTCACCAAGCTCTGCTCCACATATGGCTCTTTTTATAAATCCTTCTGGGCCCAGTTACTCAATTCCTCCTTCGTTTTTATTTTTATTTTTATTTGGATTGTTATGTTAAAATTAAACATTTTAGCAACAAAAAAAAATTTCTTCCATCACTCTTCAGTCTTTAATCAAGTATGCATCCATCGTCTTTCATTTGACCAACAGTTCAGTAAATCGTATAGACCTAGGCTATCTTAGGGTCTATCATCTGATAATTCTTCAATAGATGTTGATTAAATTATCTCATTTACTTAGTTTTGAACTTTTAACTGTCTCTTCAGGATCAATTGCACCATTAGAACTTCTCCAGGCTTGGCTCATGCACCTTCCAATAATATTATCTGCTAGGAGCAGAGGCGTTTGTGTTCCGCCAATTATCTGTTGCCTCCAGTCATCTACTGATAGCATCCTAAATTTCTTAACAAACCGTCCAAAATGATCTGTTAGTTTCTTAGTCAAATATGGACAGACTGTAAATAGATGGTAGAGGTTTTCTTTAGTTTCTGTTTTGTTACAGAATCTACAGTCTGCCGTTCCTCTGTTGAGCTTAGATCGAGCCATAATAGTTTAATTGGTTCAACACAGTTTGAGGTTCAGCCTCATGAAAGCTGACCTCATTTTTGGGTTTGGGCACTTCTGCAAGAATGGCTCGTTCGTACCTTGTTTCCTTACTTCCTTTGCCAGCAGTTAATGCAATTTTAGCTTGCCAACATCGTTCAAGGTTTGGATCCAGTCTGCTTCAAATAGTTTTGTTTTCACCGTACTCGGGTTAGTCGTTAGGTTCTCGATCGTACAGGTTATGTCTTCAAGAAGTTTGGAGCCGTGATTTCCCCAGGTGGTCAGATATTTAATGGAATTAGACCCAAATGCCTTACTGATCCAATCAATCATGTAAGGGTGTTTGGACAACTGCATTTATGAAGTAAACTCAGCAGTTTCTCGTCAGCTGCTGATTTAAGTGGAGGCAGGCCCAGTTCTTTCCTCACCACCATGATAGGGATTGCTCGAGGCTACCCCAGCACTTTCTTCCAGAAGGCACCCTGCATACAGAGCAGAAGTATGGCTAGTAGCTCCGGAGAAAAAATCAGCAACATATGCTGGAATTGGGACGACTTTCGCAGTGTAAAAGTAGATAAGGGGTTTCAAGGAGAATTTACAGTATTTTTTCTTCCATTTTCAAAGACGATTTGTTTGCCATTGTGATATGATATGATATGATATAAGTAATTTATAATGCACCTGTACACAAGGGTTTCTAGGTGCAACAAGAAAAGGGAGGGAAGACAGAGGCAGGACAGGACAAACAATCTTACTAAGCCTTGTGTCATTCAGATCGTACAAGTGTGACAATGCAAAGTGCAGAGGAATGGGAAGGGGGCAGTGCTTGGGAGAGGGATTGGGAAGTGCAATCATGGCAGCATTGCTCTGAGTAAGTGTGGCTTTGGGAAGTGCAAGGAGGCAGGGAACTGTAGGGATACAGTTACAGCCCCTAAGTGTGTGGTAGGCCCAGAGTCAGTGCAGGGAAGACTGATCATGGAGGAGCCTCGCACCCAGTGATAATCTGAGGGTAGCCAAGCAATCAGTCGGCAGCAGGGAGAGAGAGAGAGAAAGAAGCAGAGTAAAGGAAGGTCTTGAGCTGCTTCCTGAGCTTCAGGTGGTCCAGCTCAGGTTTTAGAGGGGCAAGGAAGCCATTCCAGAGGTAGGCACCTGCAGAGGAGAGAGATCTTCCCCCCACTCTGCCTAAGAAGCATCTGAACTTCAGAGAGTTGGTTGTGCATGTCGGCAGGTAGTGAGAAAATGATCAGTTCTCTCTGCCGTCATACAAACATGACTTTCTATACTAGTACTACTGCTGGCCACTGACGTAAATTAACCTGGGATAACTTATTTAAAAAAGCAGTTTAATCTGTTGGGTTTGTCAGAATTATTTGTTCCCTCATTAAAAGCAGCCAGATAGTGTTGTTCTGTAGAATTCTTGAACACAGGAAAAAACAGTGTCATGATGTCAAATTCTTCAAGAAATACTGTGACACACTATTGAAACTCTGATTTTCACTGTATTAAGGGCAATAATGGGTGGTAGTTTGTAAAAATGGTTGCAAGAGGACTTCTTTATTTCTTGATGGCATGTTGTTGGGAGGTCTGACAAATGTTGTTTATTTTTTTGTCCTTTACTTAAAGTACTGAGGAAAAATATTTGATTTGTATAGTGGCAGGAATTAATTGCACAACAATTATTGACACCAAAAATATTTATACTGTTTGCATAATCATGCTCAAAATCAAACAGATTCCATCTCAAAACCACTGTGACTCAATGTATACCGACTTCACTATCACAATGATAAACTGAAATAGAAACAAAACACCAATATCCACATATGAAATCAACCATTGCCTTTTAAAGCTCTGCCAATTACTTTGGGAGCCATCTGTCCCTTCTTCATGTGAGACATCAGTTAATTCTAGCAAGCCAGAAGAATCCTTCGAATATCCCAGGCCACCAAACGTCTAAAGAATCATAAAAAAAGAACAGGACACTCACTCAATTTTCAAATTGCCGACAGGACAAAGCAATATTCTGTAATTCTTCAATTCTGTCCACACCAAGCCTTTATTTAAAACACAGAAAACCACCCTTTCTTGAGATCTCCAACACTGACTTCAAATCAGAAACCATGGAGAACAATCAGGATTGCCTCCACCAACCCTCCAGATGTGCTTCTGCCCCAAACCATGTCTTAAAGAGGTCCACCCTGTTGTGCCCAGTGTCAAGGAATTATGACCTGGATGGAGGGGATTTGGAGCCTGCCAGCAGGCTTGTGGCACCATATATTTCAGGTAAGGGGAACAAACACAAAACCCCATGATCCCATGGCGTACATTGAGGATATCTTACTGGAATGGCAAATCCTGTGCAATTTCTTTTCTGGCAGCCATCTTGGATATTTACCTATAAAGGTCCATGCCCTCTGCCATGCCCTACTTAGTGTTCAGTTTCCACTATAATGCTTAATTGGTGAGGGCTCCTGCATGTCCTTGAAACTCCTCCAAGCTGCACACCTCGACCAGGACAAAAAAAGACATTGAGAATGTTCTCCTCTTTGTGTATCCCTTAATGTACCAGAACGCAGCACCCACATCTACAGTCACAAAGCAACATGACAAGTGGGTGCTAAAGGCCACAAGCAATAAAGTACCTTAGCACTGGTTAGGACTGGATTGGGTAGTTTCTAATTGTATAGATATTTGTCAAGACAAGTAGGGCTTTTTGAAGGACCTGAGGCTTTGTGCCCTCAGATTAAGCTTTGCCTGAGACACTGAGTTACTGCACAAAGGTATTGGAAGTAGAAGCCTGCATAGCCAGACTATGCAGTCCAGTAGTTACATAACTCTTGGTACTGGCTCTGAAAGTTCTTCTTCTTCTCCTCAGCCCTACATACACATATATGGGCACCAGGGTAATGAGGCTCGGGATGAGGGAATGCATACATCTCTCAATGGGGAGAACCTAACAAAGAGATCCATATGTCATTACTGGCAACCCATGCCACACTTCTTTGTCATCCCTAGGGGCAGACAATGGGCAAAGAAGTTGCATAACAGAATCTTCAGCGAGTCTCTTTTGCCACCCGGGGCACCACCTTTCCTGTATTCTGACTTCAAGGGTAGAAGAAACTCTGGTTGGGAATCAAGGAGCTCCTACGTTTTCTTAGGGGAGGTGCCAGTTTAGCATTACAAGAAGTTCCTCTATTAACAATTGCAGGGTTATGTGGATACCAACAAAATCATGAAAGTGTGGCAAAATGGATTTAGACTAAAGAGACAAATAGAAACAACGTTCATCCATCTGGGACTCACATAGGAAACATTAATTTTGTATACAGCCTTTGCCAAGATGAGCCAGACAATTCCCCTAAAATGATTTAAGGAGAAAACTATTGGTGTAACATTCTGCACAGCACCCTGGCCACCTATTTATACCCTTTCAAATTACCTTCCCTAATTTCACCTGTGGGGATGGTCACGAATTTAGACAGTGTGTGTTACTCTTCATTGTCTACATAACACCACCCTTAGAAACCATTAGCAATTCGGGTTTCATTTCCTATAATTATGCAGGTGGGACTTATATTGACTACAATCTAACACAAGCCATCTGCAAATTCCTGTTTAAGATACACACATTGATGAAGACCATCCAACTAACTTCCACTCCACTAAGAATAAACATATGGTATGCCGTTTCAGAACAACCACTCCATAGAGATTAACTGCTCAAAAACAATTGCAACATACTACCTCCAGCAGTTTTCCAGTTAGAAATATTAGGTTTCCCATTGATAGATTTTCCACTGTCCAACCACAAGGTTAAAGATGTGCACATAAGCCTCTGACTACTATAAATATCCATTGTATTTATTGAATGCAGACCTAGGTTTGGGGAGCAATGGAGCACCTTACAAGTAATAGGGGAAAGTAGATATCTAGGGAAGAAGATTGCAATGGATCAACACCATGAAGTAGGGACTACAAAATGGGGATTGGGAGGGTGGTGAATTTGGGAGCAAGGGAGCTGGAAGCAACCAACAAGGAAACAGGAAGAGGAAATTCATCCAGTTTCAGGTGAGGGTGAAGGGGCTCTGGACCTAGGTGTTAAACAGGAGTTACTTCTTGAAGAGGATGGTCTTGAGCTCCTTCCTGAAATTTTGCAGCAAGGAGGTGAGTCTGGTGTTGATGGCGAGGGGACTCCAGAGTCTAGAGGCATAGACAGAAAAGGCCTGTCCTCTGGTTATTTCCTTTCTGCAATGGTGGAGTTCAGGTCGGCACATATCCTGACTTCTGATCTATTGTAGGCATCTGGAGAGGCTGACCTTTTTAGCAAGGTATTTTGAAGACTTGAGGGTGAAGACCTAGTACATGATATCATAGGATTTGAATGTGATACATGGTTGCAGCAAGAGCAAATGCAGTTCATTGAGGGTCATGGTGATGTGGTTACATTTGCAGAGATATTTGATGAGTCATGCTACAGAATGTAGGACCCATCTCAAGGGTTCTAGGGTTGTCATATGAAAGCATTCCAAAGGGGCATTTACACCATCTAGATGGGAGAGAACCAAGGCTAGGGCAAGAGTTGCAGTTGATGGCTGGGATGTGGGGCTTGAGCTTCTGCAGAAAGAAAAGGTGGTAGCAGGTCCTTTGTGTCATCCTTGCTTTGTGCTCCGTTAAGAAAATGTGTCTGTTGATGCAGAACCCATGGCACTTAACAAGAGTTTAGTTGGGGGGTTAATTGCAGAAATCAAGGCCTGGATATCAGAGTATTCCGAGTTGTTGGTCAGCAGTAGGAATTTGGTCTTGGAGGGGTTGAGCTTCAGGTAGGTACTGGACATCCAGGACTGGATTGATATGAGGCAGGTCTGGAGGCACGTTTTGAGCATGTGGATGACTTCAATGGATGAGATCCAGAGGTAATGTTGCATGTAATCTGCATATCGGTGCATGTGGAGGTTGTGTGGAGACAGGAATGTTGAAAATGGCTCCAGAGATCACCGTTAAAATGATGGACCCTTGCAGTTATAGGTAAAGTGGGTGATCTGGAAGAATCTATTTGGATGAATTGGTGATGGTTAGTGAGATAGGATTTGCACCAAAGGAGGGCTGTCTCCTTGATACCAATGTTTTGATGTACAAAGCCACTAAGTGTCTCGTAGTCTGGTGGTCTATTTTTTGGACACAGCTAAGGGGCCATGAAGAACGAAGATGCAAGGATGGTCTTCATCAAGGATGTTAAGGGCATCACATATCACTTTGATGGTAGTCATTTTCAGGATGCATCTGAGTCCAAAGACAGCTTGATAGGACTGAATGAGGTTGTTGGTGTCAATATGTTGGAGGCATTGCGTGGCTACTACTTTCTCAAGGATTCTTTCTAGGAAGGCAACATGGGTGATGAGGTGGTGATTGCTGAGGTTGTGGTGATTATGATTTTGTTTCTTGAGAAGGGGCAGCATTTGTCCTGTTTTAAGGGTTGAGTGAAAAGTGCCCAGAATGAGGGAGCTTCTAATGCTAATAATAATAATTTTGATAATAATAATAATAATAATAATAATAATAATAATAATAATAATAATAATAATAATCTGCTACCACTTGTTAAATGCAATGTATTGTAGCCAAACAAAATTGGTACTCATTTGCTCAATCTCAGAAGTATGAAAGACTGAACAGTCTTTCTGGGTTTCATACCTTTGACCTACTTGTTGCACACAGATATCAGCAGTGAGCACTTAACTAACTGAACTGAACTATCATACCATAATAATGGTCCCAGGATTCCAAGACCACCTTCAGCACAACTGCAGCAAATTGATGAATTTAGAAGCCAGACTTAACATCAGCATGCACCCTCCATGGCAAACGTGGATCATCAAGAATACCTCTCAAGTACAGGCCCAGTATTGTCTAAGAATAACTTTAACTGTGAAGCAACTCCCAATCGATTTATGCTCAAGCAGATGCTCTCTGACTGGGCCATGGGACCTAAAGCTACTCTCCTACTGCAAAGTGATTGCTAAGTCTAGTTCTTGGATTGGTTTAACTGTCCACCAGAGACAGCAAACATCAAACCCTCCACACAAACACTTGTCTGGGAGTAGCCAAGGAAAACTAAAACACACACAGAAAACCTTCCCCACTTTCATTTGAGGAAACTAAGGACATCCAACATTCCTTTACCGGGCAACTATCTTCAATATTGGGTCACTCGGGTCACTTACCCGCACATCATTTCTTTTTACCACTTTACCTTGCTCTGCACACATGACTCCCAATATATACCACTCTTGAATGTGTGTACCACTTACTACCCCCACCCAATACTTTGATCATACCACGTTCTCACCAGGTATACATGCACACCTGGGATTTGCCTCTGTATATAAAGCCACTGAAAGTGGAGTCACCATGTACCACTTAGAAGCATATTCGCACAAAGCAAATGGCTACTTCTGACCTACACCATTCCAGGATTGTACATGCCCCTCCCTGTCCTCTCACTAACCTTCCTCGTTTTGTGCATGAAACATTTGGCAAGAGGTTGCCAAAATGGCAGAGTTCATCTGAAGAAAACGAATTTATATTACATCAAATGCCATGCAAAAGGCTAGAAGATCAGAAAGGTAGAGGTGGCTGCATGTGCAGTTCTGTTCCTTTTATATATGTTTTCATATTCATGTGATTTTTAAATTATCGTAGCGTGTGAAAGAAGACTGATGAAGTACAGCTAAAAAGATGTCATGTTATGTTACAGGTATGGACATTGTTGACATGTGTATAGCAAGAAGAATCCACCAGAACAACTATGCATTATGTTACACATGTACATGAATGTAGGTGTGAAATGTAAGTAATGGCGCAATGAAGCATGGGACCTTCTTGCCCTCATAGAATAATATGAACAGATTTTCCCAGTTATTCTCAAATCTGTGTACATGGTTGGCAAGTGCCACATTCCTACTGGTGAGTCCTTCTATGCAACTGTTTCTGAATATTTCCTCTAGCCAATTAGCTATGTGTGCATATCTATCTGGGGGAATTCTGTTCCTCGGCCTTTGGGTAGGAATGTGAGTGCAGCCTGCAAGGGCAATAGTCTGGGACTACAGCTTGGCACCTGCCTTTGAATGTGGCAGGAAGGGTTCACAGCGAACATCATCGGGCTCTTCAGGTTTTGCAGAAACGTCACCCCTAATGATAATTGTAATGGTCTCAGCATGACATCCGAGGACTTTAAATATATGCCCATTTGTATCTCAAGAGGTGCTGCTGAGCTTTGTAGAGGATGAGGAACACCCAAAGCTGAGACGTCAAAGTGGTAAGTGCTAGTTGTTGGAGTGTATCCTGAGACGGGCGGCAACTTGACATTGTATTAGGGAACAGGTCAAGAAAAGGATGATGAAACAAAAGTGTATAAAAGTCCTGTCTGTGGGTGTGTGGAAAAATGTGAAATAAATGAATATCATACATCTTCATATTAATAGATCACCTCCTAGTTCAAAGCCAATGGGATTAGTGGAATATATTTGTGGATTAAAAAGAGTTATCCAGAGATGGTTATGACATGTTTTAATTATTATTATTATTATTTCTATTAGTTGTTGTTTTGCAGTAGGCCCGCAAAGCACTGTAGTAGTCTGAAAGCATGTACACCTTGTCTGAGTTAAGGTCCATTAAGTCCTACCCAGGGACAACAGGACCTTAGTCTGTTCTGTTTAGGAACCATTGATTGGGAACATGGTATAATCCAAGAAGAGAGAGTTGGGTAGAAGTAAAACAAAAAAAGTCGCGTATTAGAGGCATGTAAACAGGTAATCGATAGGTGGAGAAGATTGCCCAAAGTGAAATATATTTTTGCAAACTCTGGGTGCTTTAGGGGATCGAGATTTGCCGGCCTCTCCTATGTGTATGGTGAGCAAGGTTGACCAGGGTTCTCCCAATGGATGGGAAGTGTCTATTGAAAAGGTGTAGACAAATGAGCTGCCCAAGGCCGAGGAACAATGCCCTTAGTATATGCATTGCTTATGAAGGGAAAATAAATGAAACCGTTAAAAAGAGTCAGCACAGAAGGATGATATAATGTAGGGAATTACTCACCGTCTAATTTACAGCATCACCAAAACACCTGACAGACAGGCACCTAGGTTTGGTGTTACCGACAAACTCGTCACGTTTAGTAAAAAAGGCAATTGGAACCAGAAACTACAGAACATCTAGTGAGAGGATGCTGTATATGGCATACACAATATCACCTCTCTCTTTGAACCAGCACCACCCATTTGTGGGAGGGACATGCCATAGATTTTTGTTATGCATAGACCTTAGACAATGCACCAACGTGTAGAGAACAAAATGTTAGCAATGCCTTGATTGGGCTTTTAGTTCTAGACAACAACCATGGCCAAGCACTGAACCGCTTAGCCAATGGTGTTTGTGCTCTGTTGGGAAGGACGGGTACGTTGTGCAATGTACATCTTGTGCAACAGTTGTACAGAGCGCTGTATGTGGGAGATACAATTATTTGAACAATGTCTTCACGTGCTTCAGCAGAAACGTGCATTCACGAGGAAACTCTTATTCTCATCATATGTAGCTTTTGTGGGGATTGCTATAAACATATTTAATATGGTGGGGGAAACTGACCCTGATGTTCCCATTTGATCAAACTTTCAAGCCCAGACTTATTATCGTAGATGCACGTAGTGTCACATATCTTGCCATTGTATTTTTTTGGGTTGTGTCTGTTTGTTTTTCTCCCAGGTTATCACATCCAGGGTGGCAATAAATTTGCAGTTTATTCCGAATATTTTACGATGTAACCTAATGCACACGATGAGAACCGGTGTATTCTGTTCTGTCTGGATTCTGGATGCAGTGAAGGCGAGCAAGTGGGGGGGGCACAAAGATGCAAAAGAAGATAGAGAAGCCTTAAACTCTATAAAAAGTAAATTAAGGAAAGGACATCCTCAGACAGCAAGCATTAGATTATGGCCTCATCACGAGTTGAGCGCTAATCCCGGTAGTATTACCGCCAGGGCTATTAGCCCTACCTTCAAACCCCCCGGCGCTATTAGCGCTGCATCATGGGTTTGGCGGAACGGTATGTCCCCACTCCCCATTGGGCTCAATGGGGAATGTTCAGCGATATTACCACCAGCGCTATTACCGTCAGCGGTAATAGCTCTGAAAATCATCAATATCGTAGCGGATTTGCCCCCAGCTTATAGCTGGGGGCAAATCCGCCAAGCCTGTGATTTGGCAGACCCTTAAATGCGGCGGTAATAGCGCTACTGATGCATTTAAGGATTACCGCCAAACTCGTGATGAGGCAGTCAGTGTTAGCCAGGAAAGCGTTCATGGGCCTTTGTAGAGGGTGGGAACATGTAGCAGATATGTGACATGAATGTAGGAATGGGGAAGAAAGGCACAAATAGGTGGGCTGGGCTGCAAATGAGCCTGTGGGTGATGGATACGGGATATAAGGTAAATGAGCATTAAAAGAAGCCAGTGAATGAGCTAGGAGGCGGGAGCAGAGGTGGTCATGGTACAGAGTAAAGACCAGCAAGGGTTTCATCAGGTACAGCGAGATTGCAACCTTTTGTAATGGGCTGTTCTGTATATATGTTCTGAAATATTGAGAAACCGGAAATGCAAACATTCCACACTGACATGCCTTACCCCGTACAGATCTCTTGCTATGTGGCAGGGAATACGTACGGTAATAATGACAAACAAAATGCAGCGCCATCAAAGATAAAGCCAGGCAAGTCTCCCACTGTAGACATAATTGGAAGTGACATTCTGCTGAGGGTGAAATACTTTTCCTGAACCAAATCAATGAAGGACCTGATGCCTCCAGCCAGGCGCTGCACTAAGCATGCACACACCCACTTTAGGGAGAAGTCAAAATGAAGCACGATGGGATTGAGTGACCTCCACTCCGCCAAAGCATATAGAACATCAGAGACCAAGCAGCAATTCATGACAATATGTTGTTTTGATTAAGAATTGAGAAGACAGATATTGAACCATATGACCAATAAAACACAATATTACGCAGTTTCTGACCTATTGTAAACATTACAAAAATATTTATATTATTATTATTATTATTTTTATTATTATGATTATTATTATTATTATTATTATTATTATTATTATTATTATTATTATCTAACAGGCTCTCGCTCTTTATCATTCTCGCTCATTATTTCTCTGACTGTGCACAATTTCTCAATCTGATTCACTCTGTGTCACTCTGACAAACTGGTGTCTGCCCTGCAAGAGTACAAGGATGAGAAGAGGCTAAAACACCCACTCAGCCCTTTCACTTCTCCAAACCAAGAGCCAAAACAATCATAAAGGTAACACAGGCACAGTCAAGAGGTATATCTGTTTTGACTTATGTGGTCACAGTTCTACGTCGTTTCATCAACCACTTTTTTTATATATTTTTTATCTCTTCAAAACTTTCTTTTTTAAATAATTGAATGGGTGCCCACCAACCCCCTTTCCCTATATTCTAAACCCTACCCACCCCCTGTAACTCCTTACCCCATCCCCGCAAATATTTTAGAGAGTTTTTTTTGATGAAATTGCATCGAAAAAAATTCCTGGCGATGAAACAATGGCATATCATGCATATCATGGTAATGTGGGCTAAGGGGAGGCTATATTCTTAACAGGTGTGAATGTGGTTCAGTAGCAACCCAACCAGCAAAGTGTAACAGTCCACAATAAAGAAATCTCCAATTAAGGTTCTATTACAATATATAGAATTTAATTAAACACACCATGTACAACAATAACAAACTTGAAAAACACTACACAAAAGCCATCCGTGAGGAATGTACACAGAATAAGCAAAGATAGTAGATGCAGCACTCTGGGTAATGAATCAGGGGTGAAGGGCAAGCAAAAACAACCATGTTCTTGAAAAAGGAATATGTACTGGTGAAAAAAAGGGCTCAAAGGTACTTAAACAGTCACTAGGGCCCAGATATGGACTAATGGGGCAGTTATCAGTCGATAGTACCTTCTTGGAAATTCTTGATGTTTCAGCAGCTCTGAACCAGACTTCTTGGTGCTATGTGAAGATCAGGAGAGAGCAAAAGGCAACAACAGAGGATCCCGCTGGTTTAAATGTGATGAACAGTTCTTGAAACATGCTTCAAGCAGTTCAACAGTGAGAAACACTTGGATCCTGACTGTCTTGGTTCCCAGGATGCTATGAGTCCTAATCCAGGGACAAGATGAGACAATTTCTTGTGCTCCCAAACACGGGGGAGGCTGGCACACAACTGTAGGGGACCTTAAACACGGCAAGGGCCTGGGCACCTCTGTGGCTTGTAGATAGGCAGTCTTGCACCAGCAGCAGGTCACTTCTTAAATTGCTGTGAGTCACACTCCATGGACTCAGGGACATGATGGGTCACTGTTCTTGGGATCCCAAACACAAGAGAGGCTGGCACACAACAGCATGGGTCATCCAACACAATGAGATCCTGGGTACCGTTGTGCCTGGTATAGGGGCAGGTCCTGTACCAGCAGCAGTTCACCCCCAATGGTGCATGGGGATGGTTAATGGACAGAGCTTGCCTCTGCCTTTGAAAGACCTGCTTTCACCTCACAACTGGACGACTTTAGAAATAAGTACTCCCTCAGCAGGGTCCAATGCGATATTTTCAAGTGGTGATCTCAAGATGCAGCAAGAGGATTCCAAGTAGTGGTGTGTGACCCCTCCCTTCTTTAAAGGCAAAAGGTCAGAGGTGATTGGACAAAAGTTAGCCCACATTATGGGTCCAATCGATGCTCTTGAAATAAGTGGACTTTGCCCTTCTGACATCACACCCAAAGTGTTTTGTGCTACAGGTAGTGGAGGAGACAGGAAAGAGAAAGAGAAGCATAGAGACACCAAGTGACAGAATTCACCCCAAATTGTACAGATCTCTCCCTGGCTTTACTCACTCTGAACCATTTCATTCTCAATAGAAACAGAGGCCTTTTAGAAATGCACCCCCCTAGTCTGAAACCTTGTTCTCCGTGAATGGTTGTGCCACTTGGGTTCTGTTCCCAAACCAGTGTCCTGTGGAGTGGCTGTCCTGGGGGAAAGCGTGTTATCTGCCCTTCCAAAGGAACAAAGACAAGTAGTCCCTGAAGGAGTGGGCCTTGTCTTGAAGGAATACACATAATCCAACCACAGCTGAACTGGTCCCATGGGGCTGACACATGTGAAGAATCAATTAAATATTGCTGGATGAGTCTGAGAGATGCTGGCCACCATACCCTAACTCAGGTATGGCTTACATTTACAGTTTAGTGGGAGACCAGGGCAGGATCTCCAGAGTTAAGCAGTTTTTGGAACAGGAGTGCATATTTTAAATGCAGCTCCCTGCACTGAAGGTATTTGGGTGTCAATGCAGCTGTCATGAGTGGACCTGTGACCTCTGAACCTGCTCTATTCCACTGGCAGAGATAGTGCTGCATATCAGGTGCACAGTACGCTTTTGGCATGGAGCTTATGACAGGGCAATCTCATTAGCAGATTTCCCTTTCAGAGATGGATTTACCCGGATCATTTTATTACTTAATAAAACATTTTTAAAAGCCATCGCTTTCACGCCCCTTGCCATATGGCAATTCATCACACTCACTCTATGTCTCTGGGCCTCATTATGAGTATGCCTGTCTGGTAACAATGGTAACGGTAAGCTACCTGCACCATTGTTACCGGACGGGCACACTCCGAGTTCTGCGAGCGGGTGCCGTCTCTCCCGCCAGGTATGACCTGGTAGGCGGGATGGCACCCGCTCGCAGACTTTGACGGAAGCACCCGCATTGTTGCACACATAGTGCTGGTGCTTCCGTCCTACCCATTCCCATTGAGTCCCAAGGGACTCGAATGGGAATCAGGACTAATTATTTTCCGGCGCCTGGCGTTGGAGAATTACCGGGACCACCAGGGCTGTAATGCCCAGATTATTCCCCAAAGCCAGGTGCCATAAAATACACAACTCTGGTGGCAGCCGTGCCGTTTTTACCAGCACAGCTACCGCTGGGGTCGTAGTGAGGCCCTCTGACTCTTTCTCCACAGTTGGGGGTCGTGTTGTCAGATGTGCATATGTCAGAGCCACCACAGCCATTGCTGATAGCAGCACAATCACAGGGAAACCTGGAGAAGTAAGAGATCTTGAAAGAAGGGCTGCTGTTTTTGTCTTCTAAAAAGAAACTATTTAATAAGTAAATTTATAAAATTGTACTACTGTGGTTAAGTGCCTCTTTCAAAAACGTTACTATGTTCATTTCTATGATAACTTCTAGTATATATTCTAGTCATAATACAAATATAAAAATCCCTTTGCCGCAAAAAGCACATGATCAAAACCTGGAATAATAAAATTCATAATTTTCTGGTGGAAGGTTATTATTTCATGATGGATGTTTTGGACACTCCTATTGGATATTTTTTTTGTTTTTTTTCAAATACCCCTATGAGGAAGCAGAAATTGATAATTAGCACACAATTGGGTCCTGACTGCTTTGCACAAAATCAAAGAATAACAGAAGAGTGACCACAGATCTTTATATTTGACAACTGTGTGTTCGATAATAAAGTTGTATGTTTGAATCACAAAGTACATAATAATCACTGGGCTTGGTGTTCATTTCGTTTTTCACAACATTCAATGGAAAATTAAAATGTTTATAGCCATGAACCATATGTTCTCACTTGGATAGCTTGAGACTGTGGATGTTTGTATAAAACTGTTGTAATGTCTGTCAATCGAATTGGGGTCTTAAGGCTGTTTGCTTCTTCTTTCTGAAGCAATTTAGAAGGGATGGGGTCCAGATCTCAGCGTGAATATGCACGTCTCAATGCACAGACAGCCTTAGAGAATTACAAATCGAAAATGTGTATTATTATTATTATTATTATTATTATTATTATTATTATTATTATTAACAATAATAATAATAATAATAATTATTAACAATAATAATAATAATAATAATAATAATAATAATAATAATAATAATACTAAAAACTTGTTCTTGATTTAGTACTTGAAACTGAGAATTATAAAATGCCCACATCTAGTGGCAAAGAATGACTTTTATAGGAAAAAAAGAAAGGCATACAAGATTGAAACATATCCATTCACCTAAGTTAAAAGGATACAGAAGAAGGCAGAGATTTTGATACAACTGAAATGGGTGTTGTTTTCTGGTCATTGCTGCACTTATTTATAAAACAAAACAGGTCCAATGTTGTCCCTGTTGCTGTACAGATTATGGGCATCATTACGAGTTTGGAGGTAGCCATGCCCTTAAGAAGGGCATGAGTACTCGTAAATTTGGGTCTGGTTCCGGTTCCGGGTCCCGCAAAAGGGGATTTACCGGGCCATTACGACCTTGGAGGGCCCGGTAAATCCCTTTCGCGGGACCTGGACCCGGTACATCCGCATTCCCATTTGAGCCCCTAGAAGGCTCAATGTGAATGGGGAGGATGGCAACAATGGCTCGTTAATAACGGGGCTGTTGCTGCCATCCAGTACTGCCCGCGGGTGCCACTCTGCACGCCTGGTCTAATAGGGTGAAGGAAAAGGAAGAAGGATAGGAAAAACAGGCATTTCAGCCATATGCTTGTCTGTGCCTGTCTGTGCCTGTCCTAGCCTGTCCTAGCCCGTACTGGCCTGCAGGACTAAACCACTTGGACCAGTAATTCCACGGTTAAAATGCCTTACTTATCACAGACTAATATCATTGAACTGCCCCCCCCATTATTACATTTCCCAAGGGTTTCCCAGTTGTGTTGCATCCAGATAGTTCCGCCCTATGATGGATTTGTAAAGGTGCATGGTTCTTAATGCTCGCCCACTCATGGCTCACACAAACCATTGGCATGTTATTTAAATCAATCACCGACAAAAGTTCACACAAATGTGGTTCAATTCCTCTTCGGCCCCTGCTGCAGCCCAGCTTCTCCCTATGAATGTTGACATCTTAAGGACTGATCGTGCTCCCCCTTGCTCTTGGTTTGGGGAGGCAGTTGTGTAGTACTACCACTGCACCATAGTATGCATATGGAGGCTTTATTTGTTTGCTTTATTATATCTTCAAATTTATCTATATACGGTTTATAGTCCACCATGCTTAGACTCAGTATATTGTGATAGGTTTTTGGAGCTGGAAGTTGATCTGTAACTCTGTCACCCCTATCTTATTATTACTGGTGATTTTAACCTAAAATGTAACAATCTCCTTGACTCTAAAATCAAGAGGTTTATTTAGTCTATGGAAGAGCTTATTCTCCTTTAGTCACTATCTGGCCCCACTGACAATCTTGGTAACACACTAGATTTGATTTTCTCCTCTGTTAAAGATATTGAGGTTTTTCCTTGTCTCCATATTGTATGGTCTGATCACTATCTTATTCCTTTCTCATAGATTCTCCCCTCCCCCTCAGCTATAGCTAGGCCTTCTGATAAACCCCGGCATGACTGGCAATCTGTTTCCTTAGATACTATATCCAATTTTATAGAGGCCTCTGCTTTGGATTGTGAATTTATAGATATTGACACGTTTGCCTATGCTTTGTCCGCCGCTGCAGATGCTCTCGGCCCTCTTGGTACCCCCAAGCCTAAGACCCATATTTCTCAGCGTTGGTTTTCTGGTCAACTTTGTGTGCTTCGCCTCACATGCAGACAGACAGGTCGAAAGTGGCATAGGAAATATGATGTGGTTGATAAAGCCAATCTGTGTTCTGCTTTATCTAGCTATCATAAGGCTATAAATATAACAAGTGGGGAATTCAATAAATATGCTTAAGGAGCTGTTAAAAGTGGTTCACTCCCTATCCTCCCATCCTTCTGAAACCATTTTGCCTTCCCAGGATCCCTATTGTTCTCACACACTTTGTGGAAAAGATTGTAAAAATACATAAAGTCATGGGTCAGTCTGGCTGTGACCCCCATTTTTCCAATCCCATTATTAGTAATTATCCTCTCACCTCATTGTGGTCCGTGTTCCCTGTTTTTAACACTGTTGATATTTTGTCAGTTGTTTGTAAGCTGAAATCTGCATCCCCAGTTTACTCAATTCCTTTATTCATAGTGAAAGACTTATGCTGCATGATTGCCCTCTGATCACAGCTGCTGTTAACTCCTCCTTCTCCTCTGGTCTGATTCTGGCCTTCTCAAACACTCCCTGGGGGTCCATCTTTTGAAAAAAACCTTCACTTGACCAGGCTATTCCTTTAAATTTCCATCCGATTTCACTACTTCCATTTTTAATGAAACTTCTTGAAACTCTTCTTTTTTTCATTCATCTCAATCCTCCTTCCTTCCCGGTGAAGGCATGAAAAGTGTGCTGTCTCGGTGGTCAATGATCTTGCTGTTTTGCTTGATCAAGGCAGGGTTTGATCCTTGTTGTTCCTGGATTGTTCCACCTTTTTCGACACCGTTGCCCACAGAGTCCTATTGGATTTCCTTGCCAGCACGGTCCTTTCTGGTACTCCTGGTTCTCATCATTTCTTGCTGACAGGACTCAGTCTCTCTCTCTACACCCTTTCCGTTCCTCCCCATCTTCACTCTCCTGTGGTGTCCCCCAGGGCTCTGCCTGCTCTCCTGTTCTGTTTAATGCCTACATCCAAATGCTTATTAAGCTAATATTTTCCCATGGTTTCAGCTGCTATGACACCCAAATCTTGGTTCATCTAGATCTGTCTGTCCATTACACGGCCACCAGATTTCTGGGGTGTCTCAAAGCCGTTGGGAAGTGGATGTCAGACAACTAGCTTAAACTCAATGGGGAGAAAACTGAGAGTTGGTGGTGGGCCTCCCTTCAGCAGCGGCTTTCTGGACTTCAGCCTTCTGGCCCTCTTGTCTTGGGCCTTGTCCTACCGGGGCCTACTCTGAAAACGATCTTGGTATAAACATATCTTTGTCTTTTCAGCCTACCTTCAGACCAGCATCGTCTGTCAGAAAGGATACTTTCAACTAAAGATCTTTGAAAAATCTTGACCCACCTCCCATCCCAATTTCACGTTCCAGTGGTATACTCTTGTATTCTATTGACATTGGACTATTTTAACACCTTCTTATTGGCGCAGCCTGCATATCTTCTGCAGCATCTTCAAGTACTGCAGAACTCTGCTGCACGTGTGCCCCCATCAATGCCTATGCGTGCACACATTGATTGCTTCATCAGCTGCAATTGCTTCCGGTAGAGAAACGTGTGAAATTTAAGTTGTTTTGTTTAGTTCACCGTGTTTTGTATAGTTGCGGAGCTGAAAATCTTTAGGACAAATTCTGCCCTTACGTTTGAAGGCAAGTCCATTTTTCATGCACACTTCAGACTGAATAGAACCCTCTAGGGAAATAGGCCAGGAGACAGTGGTGCAAGGATAGCAAAGGTTTAATTGTACAGAATACAAAATATCAGCAAAGGACTCTGCTGCTCAAGAGCGCTATGGTTAATCTAAGAACAAGCAGAAGCTTAAAAATCCATGCAGTGTCATCACATATAGTAAGAACTGGTACTACTGATTGGTTGGACCTTATAGATGGGCCAGGTCAATAGGGGATGCCAGGCTACAATTGGCTCGGCTTGGTCTTGGGTGAAGGTCAGGTTGCTCATATAATACAATGTTTCATCTAAACTAACTTGCTAAGCTTACTATTCCATCACTGTGACATGCACTTGGGTGACTTGGGGAATTGGTATCAGGGGGGAAGGGAGGATAAAATACAGTCACGCTGACCCACACATTGAGTGCTTCGTTGATACTGCACTTCCCATACTCAAGGTATCCACCCGGGGTTTTGATCTTTAATCTCACTGTACCTCGTCTTACAAAGGATGAATTGTATGCTGGGAGGAAAATAGTTGCGCATGCTTAGATCCTTTATGGACACTTGATTTGTGTTGGTACAGGAGGGTTGCTTGCTTATCATGAAATGCAGGGTTGTGCGGGTCAGGTCTATGGTGTGGGGCTGACTTTGGGCTGACTGGGTGGAGGTTAGAGGCCCACCAGCAGCTTAGTGGTAGTGAATAGACGCTGCACGGGGCCTGCTGTTGTCTCACGCTCTTGCAGGGTGCATTATTCTGAACAATACTAAATGATTGCAACAGTAAAGGGACATGGGGGAAGGACTTCTCTGGGCAGTGGCGGAGGGTGTTGGGCCTAGAGAAATCGTTCCATGGTGCTCGGCTGGTGCATAACAAAATAACATAACATGAGTGGAAGGTGGAGGAGGTTAACATAGCTGATGTTGAAATCTCCTGTCATATGGATAGTGTTGGATATGCAAGATGTGGGGACAAACATAAGCATACTGACCCAACACTTTCTATCCTGGTTTCCTGCTGGATGGTGCAGTACTTCACACTGCCTAAGGTGAAGGTGCAGACAGAGGTCTGCTTAATAGTGTGCAAGCCCAGCATTAATTCAGCTTTGTGGGACACTAATAGTGAGTATTATATAATGGGTACAACTGCAACGTGTAGCCATATTTGACAGTTTAATAAACCAGTTTAGGGTAGGGGAGAACCTACAAATGCTCATATTTGTGGCTCTCTGGTTACAGGGAGAGCCCAAACAATGTTCACATTGGTACTTTCCTGAAGTGGGAAAACTCCAACAATTCTCATGTTTGCAACTCTCAGGAAGAATGCAAACATATCTCATGTGGGCAGCCCTCAGCCCTGTTGAAAGGGACCTCTTCCTTAACCTGTTGTGAAACAACAGAACAGGACCTATGAATGGGACTTGAGAACAGGAAATTAATAGTGCAATTGCTAATGTCACCTCATCATGATATGAGGGCCACACATCTCCCACACCAAGAGACAATAGAGCTGTACATTTCACAAGCCCCAAAAAACAACACAATCCACTTATTTAGTATGCAAAAGGTCCCTTGTATGCAATTAACAATGTGTGTGTGACTAGAAGCAGATACAAATCATCATCAAAGCTGGTGTATTTGTTGTGCTTAGGTGTCATGCCTTAGTACCTCTCATTGTAGTGATGTTTTATTAATGAATGTCATTTATTCAACATAGGTCCCTTTCAGGCTCCTGATATGATGATATACTGTGTTATCTTATGATGTGTTAAGTGCATCTATTTTAGCACTTAAACCTTAGAGAAAAAAGCGCTATTAAACTGGAGGCACACCAAGCCGTTTATAAACCATCAAATCAGGCAATACATGGTAAGGTGCACTCAGATAACAAGAAATTCATGACACAGTCTTCGAGCACTTTCTAAAATGGAAGATATCAGGTTCTGATAATAGACAATCAAGAAGACCACACCATATGGCGACAGACAGAAGCGAAACCTTTTCCACTTGTATGTGTTTACATATAGGGTTTAGGAAGAGAGCCAGAGTAGAAGAATGTACGACTCTCTACAGCTGATAAAAAGTCATTGGGTCTCATAATGAATCCGGCGGTAGCCGTTCCGGTAAAAACGGCATGGCTGCTGCCGTAGTCATTTTTTGGGGAGGGACGGAGGACGGATGCACCAGCACTGTGTGCAACGGTGCTGGTGCATCAGTCAAGGTCTGCGAGCTGGTGCCTTTCCGCCCGCCAGGTCAGACTTGCCAGGTGGAAAGGCACCCGCTCACAGAACACGTAGTTTGCCGTTCCAGAAACAACGGTACTGGCAAGCTTACCGGTACTGTTGATTCCGAAATGGCAACCTTGTAATGAGGCCCATTCTGTTTCTCCAGATAAGGAGTGGCATGCATGAACCAGGGTGGCTACCTTAAATTGAACTGTGGCTGAAATAGACAACACACATTGTTAAAGAATAAGTGTGATCTGGGACATCAAAAGTGACATTGAACATAATATCAGCACCAAAATGTTCTAATAATTCAGGTTCCCAAAGTGTGGGATAAAATATAGCAGCTGAATGCCAGAAATAAAAAAGGCCAGAGTGATTTGTCAAGTCCCATTGAAGTATAAGGCCAGCACAGAAATGGTGATGTCAGACATGAGACTTATTGAACCAAAAACAGGCCTACATCTCAAAAGAAAGAATGTGGGCTTAAATCTCAAAAAGTGCAAAGACATGTGCAATCCATTTCAGCAACGAAAAGAAAGACATGTGGCTACAATACTGTTTGCCTAAATCCAGGGAAAGCTACACTTTTTACTTAATGAGACAGATAGCAGTGTGTTCATTATCTTCAATGAAATACTAGATTGTGATCCTGAAAATCTCCAGTGAAACCAAGCTTCTTGCATTTATAAGGAATAAAATAACTCCCTTTTTCCTCATCCTAAAAGACAGTATGTTGAGAGAAGTGCCTAATTGGGTAAAAGGTGAACATGGTTTTGTCATATACCTGCCCTATATTTGGACTATCCAGAAGGGATACTCATGTATTTTGCAACTGTGAGATCAAAGAAGTACATTACACATGGATATAAGGCCTGGGAGCCTTATAAAATGTCAGAGAAAATGAAATGCATTGTGTGTGGGTTCAAAGCCATTTTTTGCAGAATTCTACATAAACCAGTTCTGTGTGCAGCCGGTCAGTTCTTCTGAAATGAAACTTTAACCTCAAAGACCTTTCCTCTGCTGGTCCTGCAGAGGAAGGTCTAGTTGTCAACAATCAATCAGGTCAATTGCTTAAAAATATAAAGAAATACACTCCTTTGTTGGAAACCATGGTGGAAATAGATAAAGCCATGCCTGTCTGAGGTGACCTTGAGGTCCCAACTCCCATAAATTGTGCATTAAAGCGGCAGCCAGGGCCATTACAAGGCCAGGAAGAGATAGGCTAAGATAAACATGCACCCACATCTGGCTGGTAACATGCTGAAGGTTAAATGCAATTTAAGGGAACAAAGGTGGAGGCCAGAGTGTGTGAGGCATGTGAAGCTGGAGTTAATTAATAGAAACATACATTTTTATTGCATAGAAAAGGGCAGCATATATGTCATGGCCAATGGGTAAGAACCACAGACTCTGCAACATAAAGGGTCCAGTTGGACCCAGTCCTGGCACCTTTGGCACCAGGCTCATGAGTAAGTGTGCCCTGCACACTTTTATTTTGGTGCAAGTGCTGGTTGCAGGGCTTCCACATTCATCCAGGTCAGGCGTGGCCGGTCGGGCGTGGCCTTAGGAGAGCATCCAGGTCAGGCAGCGAGTTGGGCTGCACGTGCAGCATCCTCTAGAAGTGGCAGGGTGGTGTCACTAGTCAGAACTAATGGGCGTGGATGGAGCCAGGTTGTTTAAGCCTGCTTAGGCTTAAACAACCTGGCTCCATCGGAGCGCATCCTTACATGATTCTGGTTACCAGCCACAGCACTTATCTGGGAGTCCGCTTATGGCCAGCATCATTGCAGATGCAGGATTACTTCATTCGCCAGCAGATCTCCGGATAGCAGCACTTCAGTCAGATATCGACAGACAGTTCCTGCAAGAGAAAAAGACAAAACAAGGTTAGAAAATCGCTAAAAACATTATGCTAATGTTGCGCTTAGAGAAATCCTCACGCTTGACCTTAAAACCAAAACTTACCATCTATTGGAACATTGTGAACTCCCTTCACTTCCATTGGGGCTCATTTCTTGCACCGCAACTACTGCTGGGCAACATATCACCTATTGGGAGAAAACGAAGGAGAGACATTATAAAAGGATACAGACAATAATCAAGGAAAGACATTATAAAAGGATACAGACAATAATCAAGGAAAGACATTATCAAAAGGATACTTACCTTTGGAGTGGTTCAGCCACAGCTGGTCTGGGCTGCCATGCGCATGGCCCAGTGAAGGAACTCGGTCCAAAAAAGTGCCCCTGCAGTGAGAAGCAGGACGGAGAGCTCACCATCATCATTAAACAGGTGAGACTATATGGGTCGGTGGTACATGCTCACCACATTCTGGGAAGAAGGGTTTGAGGGACACAGCAGTCATATCACAGCATTCTCAAGACCTCTCATATCCATGCAGGGGCAGTGCCAACAACCAGCGCAGTCCACAACAAATAAGCAGGGGAAGAAGCCTGGCAAAGGAAAGCCATTTCCAGGGAGGGCTGCAACCATGGCCCAACGTCCCGGCAGAGACCAGGTGAGATTAATAGAACACAAAGCCTCTCCGAATCTCTGCCTGGGTATTATGGAAACCTCAGAGACAGACCAGTTGGCTCAGCTACTGGGGGAATTACGGGCAGAAGTGCATCCCTCCAGACAAGAAACCAATGCTTTAAGAAGGGACCTCAAGAACGAAATGACAACTTGGCAAGACAAATGCTTCAGACCCACAAAGGTCAGGTTCCATTACCTGGGCTTGCCCATCCTCCCATGCCACAGCCATCACCACCAGTTCAAGTGGTTCTTCCGGGTGCAGTGCCACTGGCCCTGCCCGAACACTTTACCGCCGACCCCTATAAGTGCGCTATATTCATGAACCAATGTCGCCTCCATTTTTTGTGCTGGCCTGGGGCTTTTCCTAACGATAGAGCAAGAGTCGCCTTTGTTCATTAATATTTAGGAGACAGCTCAGCGGATTGGTCGATACCATTAGTAAACCAGGATGACCCACTACTCTGAGACTTTGGGGAATTTCAGCGGGAGATGGAAAAATGGTTTGCTAGGCAGACTCATGGACAAGCTCTGGACAATGAACTATTGTCACTCAGGCAGGGAAACCAAGACCTGCTGACCTACATTTCTAATTTTAATCATCTCGTAGCACAGACAAACTGGCCAAAAGAAAAGAGGACCACACTCTTTTATCAGGGGTTACGGGAGGAACTTAAGGATGTTCTAGCCCAAGTGGTCAATCCCCCTGAGGGTTGTGCGGAATACATCAACCTGACTGTGCAGCTTGACCATAGGTTGAAGAACCAAAAAATGGATTGCACAAGAACTGAAGGGAGGTCGGTCTATATGCGACCCCGGGACAACCAAACCAAAATCCATGAACAAACTGAACCAAAGCAGATTAGGGATTACAGAGTCCTATCATCAAGGCATAAAGAGAGAAAAGAAGACAACAACAGCTCTGTTTATATTGCGGGAGAGCAGGACATTTCCTCCAGAATTGCCCGGTAAAACCCCCTAAGAAGATAGTTGGTGCAACAGACAATGGCAACGATTTAAAGGAACAAAATCCGGAAAACTCCAATGCCCGACAAGCATAGGGGTCCACTTGTCGAGCGAAAAGAAGGAATCTGCACAGACCTCACATCTGGTCATTCCGGTGCTTTTGGTCAACCACCACCAACCGTCAAAGGTACATGTCTGGGAGGCATATATTGATAGTGGAGCAGTGGGAAATTATATTCATCAAGGTCTGGCTGCATGAATGGGCCTTCCTCTCAGTCAAAAGCTAAAATCGGAAAACGTCACAGCAGTGGATGGTTCTCAGTTGTCATCCGGCCCAGTGACGCAACATACCGAAAAAGTCATGCTGATGTGTCAGGATAGTCATCAAGAAGAGCTCCTCGGTTCCAAGTGATATTAGGAATGCCTTGGCTGGAAACCCACAACCCTAGGATCGACTGGCGAAAATGAGTTCTGACCTTCCCTCAGGAATGTGCTAACATCTGCTACAACAAAAATGTGAAGATCCGGGCACCCAAGGCAAAATCCATTCTGGGACTCTCTGGTTCCCTACCCCCTGAATATCTGGATTACCAGAATGTCTTCCAGAAGGAGCAAGTGAACACCCTGCCTCCACACAGGCCTTACAACTGCCAAATCAATCTGGTGTCCGGAGCCCAAATTCCCTGCAGTCGAATTTACACTCTAACGGACCAAGAAAACCACCATCTAATATCTTACCTGGATCAGTACCTAGCTAACGGCTTTATCCGCCCGTCTAAGTTCCATGCCTCCGCGACTTTCTTTTTCGTACCAAAGAAAGAGGGTGACTTAAAAACATGTATAGAATATAGAGCGCTTAACCAAATCACGGTAAAGAACAGATATCCCTGGCACTTATCCTGGAGTTTCTACATCAGGTGAAGAATGCTAAAATTTACACAAAACTGGACCTACGAGCAGCCTATCACCTTGTGAGAGTTAAAAAGGTGGACGGGTGGAAGATGGCATTCTGTACCAAATATGGGCTTTTCGAGTACCAGGTCATGCCTTTTGGGTTATGTAATGCCCCAGCGGCGTTTCAATTCTTTATGAACAATGTGCTTCATGAATTATTGGACGCTTGCGCACTTGTCTACATAGATGACATTCTTACTTACTCGGCTTATAAGGAGGACCACGTTGGCCATGTAAGAGCAGTTTTGGAAAAACTTTGACAGCACCGGCTGTTTGCCAATTAGAAAAGTGTTTCTTCATTGTTACAGAAGTTGAATTCTTGGGCTTCATGCTCACACCAAGAGGTGTACACATGGACACACGCAAGGTGGATGCTGTCCTTCAATGGCCATCACCAACATCCACAAAAGGAATACAGAGTGTGCTAGGATTCGGGAATTTTTATCGTCGGTTTATTACAAGGTTTTCACAGATAGTTCATCCAATTACCTCCCTACTGAGAAAAAATAAGAAATTCTTCTGGTCTCTTGAAGTGGAGAACGCCTTCCAGGAGCTGAAACTTGCTTTCACCACAACACAAGTTCTTCGACACCCTCGACCAGACCTGCCATACATGGATGAAACAGATGTCTCCAACATAGCCATGGGAGCAGTATTTTCACAAATGCACCCTGACACAGGACAATTACATCCCATAGAATTTTGGTCCCATAAGTTTTCTGCACCAGAGTTGAACTATGCAATCACTGACAAGGAACTGCTAGCGATTAAGGGAGCCTTCAAAAAATGGAGACACTATCTTCTGGGGGCAAGACACACGGTCACAGTGATCACTGATCACCGCAATCTACAATACTTGAAGACTGCCAAGGCCCAATCCTCACGCCAGCTTCGCTGGGCTCTCTTCTTTGCAGAATACAATTTTATCATCACTTACAGTCAAGGAGTATGCAATGGGAAAGCAGAAGCTCTGTCACACATGAGTGAGGACAAAGAAGCTTTCACAACGTCTGAGCTCATGGCCATCATTCCCGAAGAACAAATCCAAAGCCAAATTGCAGCAATCACCTGTTTGGATGACTTGAAAACCAATCTCAAATATCGAATGAACCAAGCAACAAAACAGGAGTGGCTAGCTAGAGGAGACCAATACACCATCGAAATGATCTACCTTATTTTCAAGGGATGAATATATATTCCAGACAAGAAATTACAAGACCAGATAATAGCAAACTATCATGATTCATTAGTGGAAGGACACCCAGGGATTGCCAAGACTCGAGCTAAAATACAAAAGGGCTATTGGTGGCCAACCTGGAGAAAAGACATTGCCCAATTCATTGTGACCTGTGGTGTCTGCGCACAACACAAATCTCAGAAGTTAAGTCCAGCAGGATTACTATGTCCTTTGACTGTACCACCAGCACCATTGCATACGCTGTCTATGGACTTTATCACCGATCTTCCTCTGGCAACAAATGTAACACTACCCTGGTTATTGTGGACTTATTCTCCAAGATGACCTATTTTATTCCATTAAAGGGACTTCCCACTGCTTCCGCACTTGCCACCGTGTTTTTGGACCATAATGTCAAGCTACACGGATTCCCATCGGCATTGATCTCAGATCACAGAACACAATTTGTCTCAGCACTCTGGAGGAGGTGCTGCAAAATAGCCAAAATTGAGCTACGGTTATCCACTAGTCATCAATCCCAGACCGATGGCCAAACTGAACGGACCATCCAGACCTTGGAGCAATACCTGAGGTTTATGTTACAACAAACTGAGGAGTCCTGGAAAAACATCCTTTGGTTGATCGAATTTGCCTACAATAATTCCATCCACACTAGCACCGGACAAACCCCATTCTACACAGTGTATGGTCAACATCCTCGAACATCCAGTTTTGATTCACGATGAATTAGAAATGCCAGCATTTACAACCTTGCACAAAACTATTACCTGAATCCTTAAAGAAGCAGCTGAAAATCTGTCCAGAGCCAAAGAACAACAGAAAAAATGTGCAGATCGACATCGAAGAGAGGCTCCACATTATCAGGTCGGAGACAAGGTTTGGTTGGCATCCAAGAACATTCCCTTGAAAGGACCACAAGCCTTCCATCCCAGGTACCTGGGACCTTATCCCATCAAGTCCATAATTAACCCTGCTTCCATGAAATTGGATTTATTATCTAATATGCAGATCCATCCGGTGTTCCATGTTTCTCTCTTGGATTGAGGCACCACCCGAGCCCAATATCATAGAAGGAGAACCAGAATACGAGGTCAAGACTATTCTGGATTCCAAGATAGTGCAATATAAATTGTACTACGTTACAGAATGGAAAGGTTATGGACCTCAAGACCGTAAATGGGAACCTAGTGAGTTTGCACATGCTCCACGACTAATCAGACAATGCCATTGCAACAACCCCACCAATCCAGGACTAGGAGGAAGAGCACCCATGAGAGGGGCCTTGAGGGGGAGTGCTGTCATGGCCAATGGGAAAGAACCACAGGCGCCACAACATAAAGGATCCAGTTGGACCCAGTCCTGGCACCTTTGGCAACAGGCTCATGAGTAAGTGTGCCCTGCACACTTTTATTTTGGTGCAACACTGGTTTCCCCCTGCAGGGCCTTCACGTGCATCCAGTTCAGACCTGGCCTTAGGAGAGCATCCAGGTTGTGCGTGGCCTTAGGAGAGAGTTGTGCTGCATGTGCAGCATCCTCTAGGAGTGGCAAGGTGGGTCACAAGTCAGAACTAATGGGCGTGGCTGGAGCCAGGCTATTTAAGCATGCCCTGCCCTCATGCAAGCGCTTCATGTTAATCTGCTTATGGAAGTGTAACGCTCACCGCCCCCCGGAGCGCATCATTACCTGATCCCAGCAGCAACCACAGTCGGGGCACATCTTTACGTGATTCCGACTACCAGACACAGCACTTACCCTTGAGTCTGCTTATGGCCAGCATCATCGTGGATCCAGGCATACTTCATTCGCTGGCAGATCTCTGGATAGCAGCACATCAGTCCGACATTGACAGACAGATCCTGCAAGAGAAAAAGACAAAACAAGGTTAGAAAATCGCTAAAAACATTATGCTAAGGTCGCACTTAGAAAAATCCTCGCACTTGACCTTAAAACCAAAACTTACCATCTATTGGAACATCGTGAACTCCCTTCTCTTCCATTGGTGCTCGCTTCTTGCACCGCAACTGCCGCTGGGATGCATATCACCTATTGGGAGAAAGCAAAGGAGAGAATTTATAAAAGGATACAGACAATAAGCAAGGAAAGACATTATAAAAGGATACGGACAATAATCAAGGAAAGACATTATTAAAAGGATATTTACCTTTGGAGTGGTTCAGCCACAGCCAGTCTGGGCTGCCATGCACATGGACCAGTGAAGAAACTCGGTCCATCTAAAACGCCCCTGCAGTGAGAAGCAGGACAGAGAGCTCACCATCATCATTAAACAGGTGAGACTATATGGTTGGTGCATGCTCACCACATTCTGGGAAGAAGGGTTTGAGGGACACAGCAGTCATATCACAGCATTCTCACAACCTCTCATATCCTTGCAGGGACAGTGCCAACAAACAGCGCAGTCCACAACACATGAGCAGGGGAAGAAGCCTGACAAAGGGAAGCCATTTCCAGGGAGGGGTGCAACCGTGCCCCAACGTCCCCGCAGAGACCAGTTGAGCATAACAGTATATGCCACAAAGCTCATTCCAGACTTTTATTAAAGGTGACAAAAAGAAACCCTTGGAACCATGCCAAAACGTTTTTTGTGTGATAAACATAACATAAGTTATTAAGAAAAATGTGATTTGGGCCTTCCCTACATTCCGAGAGATTTGAAAATTGGTGTGTGGGTGAAGGAAAAAATTAACTTGGGAACTATGAAGTGCCATATTTTTCACTGATATTGCTGCTGAGCAAACAAAGAACAAACATATCTCTGCATAGGAAGGGTGTGCTGACTTAAGATTAGTATCATCTGATTTGCCTTAAAATATAGTTCTTAAAAATATATCTATAAATAAAAAGATTTGAAAAATTAGGGTACTTGTCATGTTTCAACATGCCAAATCCACATGTCAGTTTGGGATGACAAAGCTTTCTCCTCCCATAGCTTTCCTAACTCACACCCCTCATCTGCTTGTCCTATTAGCAGACAGGTGGGAGGTGATTAGAGAAAACCAACCAATCCCTTCTGCGGGAATCATGACAATTACATGATGTCATTTGCCCTATAAGTAAACCAGTTTGCATTAGAACAGGGCTTTTTCACATATTCCGGAAGGTAACCTGCTGCTAAACTCTTGTGAGAAACACCCAAGCAGAGAGGCCCCAAATCTTGCATTGGAGACAGGGACCAAGAGACATAGAATCTGACTGGAACCCCTTGGAGGAGCTAGACAGTACTATCCTAGAATGACACCCTTGCTGTTCCAGAGGTGCCCTGCTGTTCCCTGATGCCCATTACAAGGACTCTCATGTAATTAAAACTAGCCCAAAGCCATGGATTCTGTAGGCTCTGCATTGTTCACGTATTGTTCTAGTTATTTCCCCATAGCAAAATATCATGTTTGTCTGTGTAGATCCTTAGCATATTTAATTCAAGAAAATCAATTAATTCTCTTAAAGAAATCACAGGATGTGTTTTGTTAGCATTCAAAAATAACAAGCTCCACCTAGTGTGTTTTGAACCAGTATAGACATAAAGAGTTGCCAAAAGAATGAATCCCAATACCCTGTTTTGACATGAGGGTGCACGGTGCAAAACAAAATTCACCATTGACCCCCTTCATTTTAAATCAGAAGTGTGAATTCTTGTATTTCCTTTGCATGTGTGGTGGGGCAAATGATATTGCCCCTTTGTGCTCTGACTTAAACCACAGACCCTGGCCTGTTCTTTTTAGGTTTGGCAAAACAAATGTTCCCATTGTTTTTCTTTTCCTCATGTTGCATGTGTGGTAATAAGTGAAACAATGTTTTTCCCCTTGAATCCCTTTTCCAAAGAGTGCATTTCTATCAGAACCCAAAACTATATTCCCATTGTGTTCCAACTCTCTGCCACTGGCCTTCAATTTGGAGAGGTCAAGTATAATTGATGTTTGCTGGGTGGGGGTTGCTGGGAGAAAACAGTATTATAACCAAATCAGCAATCACTATGGGCCTCATTACGAGGTGGGTAGTAAGGGGTTAACGACGCCGGTAAAGGTGCCGGAGTTGTTAACCCCTTGCCGCCCTATCACGAGGTCCACTTGCGGGACCCGCTCTGGACGCCAGGTTTTACCAGAAGTCCTTAGCGGGTCCCACGAGCATCCCAGGATGCTAACAACAGGCCCGTCATTAACAGGCCCATTGTTAGCATGCTCCACATTCCAATTGAGCCCTATGGGGGCTTAAATGGGAATGGGGATGGTCCGGGTTCCCTGTATGGGAAAATACCCGGCCCTCCAAGGTCAGAATGGCCCGGTATTTCCCCATTCAGGGAACCCAGACCTGAGTTTGGAGGCAGCCTTGCTCGTATTAAGGGCATGGCTGCCTCCAAACTCGTAATGAGGCCCTATGTGTCTTCAATTGTTCTTTTTCTGTATTGGATGGGTGATTTGGAAAGAAAGCTCTGGGAAATTGTGACTGCATAGCTCAGTATTATCGCTGTGTTTGTGCCATTACGGAAGTCATTTTTGTTCTTGTTTTGTCACAGAATTGGTGGCCGATGTTAGTCTGTCAAATTTGGTTTAAATACATTATTAAATATATATTCTTACTACACATCGGCCTGGTTCCTAGTCCATCGTGGCACCAGATATTTGTTGAGGTTGGGTGCGAAATAGGTTGGAGGCCTTACCAAATTGAATCTGAATCAAAATCGTAGTGATTTGTTGTGTGCCACCTTGATTGGGGGATAGGAACTCCCTGATGTGAGTCTAACTGGGTAATAAACTGTGACAGAACTAAACAAACTAAACATCTATGGGCCTCCATATAAAGGGCCCTTCTAAAATCTAATTTAGCACTGACTATATCTCTGACAAAAAATCTAAAAAATCGCCACACTCAGATAAGGGCAGATCGGCAAAAGTGTTTTAATGTAGTAATTCATCTGGAAGGACATGTCAAGATGGGTGTCCAACAAGAGTTACTTTGGAAATAATAGGGATTCTACCAGAATATGTATTTTTCCCTTCTTCATATGATGCTCTGAATTATTGAGGGTGCAGCAGGATACAATAGCCACAGACACACTAAAGACTTGCTCAGACTCTTTACTGGCAAGAGACAGATAAGGGTGACTCTGGCAACTCCTACATGAGGTACAGACCTGACAAACAGCTTACTGAGCCGTTCATTTAGTGGATTATCCTCCTTACCCATGTGGCATGTATCAAATAGACACCTAGACACCTACTTGCATTTCACTTTATTGATTATTTTATCTCTGGTGTCAGTGAGTTACGGGGTGTCCCCACAATTAGTCTTGGACTTGTGTCAAATAGATATGCCTCCACTTTCTGAGCTGCTGAAGGTCTACTGTACGTTTTTTAAAAACCATCTTCATTGAGGGTTCCTGATTGAATGATAATCTCTCACTGCAGCCTATTGCTGCAGTAAGTAGAATTTATAGACGATATGTCAAATGGCAATGTACTGCTTGATGATGAAGAAGAATATGTTCTTGAAATCTATAGTGTATTTGAGGTTGTTACATGTACCCCCTTACTCTTTTTTCAAACAATTGGTTTCTTCACCAGCTGCATCAGAAAATCTTTGCACATCTGAACTGTGTCTCATTCTGATGGGTTCCCATGATGCTGAAAGAAGAACTTGAAATGTGGGTCATGATATGAGGACATGAAATAGTTGGGGCCTCATTACACGGATGGCGGAGAACCATGGCGCTATTAGCCATGGTTCATGCCGGTAAAATACCGGAACCGCCTTGGCGGAAAGGGGAATTACCGCCCCATTCCAAGGTTGGCGGGGCGGTAATTCCCCCTTCCACCATTGCCCTTCCCCATTCCCATTTTTGCCCCATAGGGCTGCAAAAAGCAGGCGTTAAATCTCCCAACCCGCAAAGGGACCTCGTAGTAAGGCGGTAAGGATTAACCGGTACCGGTATTTTACCGGTACTGGTAAATCCTTACCGCCATCCGTGTAATGAGGCCCTTGGTGTTATATTTAATTGATTTTATGCATTGGTTCACATGCAAAATTGAGAACACATCTTCCACCAGATGTGCAGTAGCCATTTCTCCAGAAGAATCATGATCCCTCATCATTTTGCGAGTTCAAAATGTAAACAAGTAGAAGAGCCTCATTGAGAGATGCTCTATGCTGGCTAACACTGTTGGTAGTCTCAAAAGTCTGTTGCACACAATAGACATCTGACAGCATGATCTATTATCTCGGCATAAATAATGTCTTATCTAAAGCTCACCAGTACCTGTTCCATCAGTTATGGGAATACATTGTTCACTTAGCCAGTTGAATATGTGCAAAGTACATTTCCATTTAGTGGCAATTGCACTCTTCATGTGGTGCTGTAGCAACTACTGGCACAGGCACAGTTGGTGTAGAATATTTCTTGCACTTAAGGTCTGGCTGAAGGTTGAGATCTTCTCGGCCATGGAAACTATGTCAATTAGGGGTTGTCAATTGCTGATGAAATGTGTCACCACAACGTGAAGGATGTGTGAGCTGCAGGGAACAGGTATGGTTTGCCAAACTGCAATGCAGGAAGGATGTTAGATCCATTTTCAGCAGAACCAAAGCCAAGCTGCTGGTGTCATGGGCGTAGCCATTATGCAATAGCATCCCTTCAGCATCTTCCAGATGTCAACTTCACTATGTTTTCTTACTTCAGATCCTTGCACACATAACAGAGCCTGCTGTTGGACTGTATGTTGTTGCCACCCTCTAGGAATACTTAGGGATCCAGGCTCCTTTCTGAAAGAAGAAGAACCAAAGTGCACCCAGTCACTGGGCACCACCATATTGTCAATGCTTTGTCCTCTGTTTCAGATGTCCATGCTGAAGTGAACTTTTTGGGCCATAGAATAATATAGTGCCTGCCCGTATTGCAAAAAATAATGCATTGCAGAACTCTGGTAATACCTTGCATTAAAACAAAAGAAAAAAACTTTGATTTGAAACTCCCAAGTGGTGGTAAACATTCATCGTAACTCTTGGAAACCACAAACAAATTCTGCAAAGCATCATGTAATACATGTTATCCTACTCAAAGGGGTGCAGAGTTGGGTCTAAGCATCTGGAGCCATGTTTTCACATCAGCAATACTTTCTGGGTTGACTGTGTGGGCCAGGGGTGGAATGCTGAGTAGCTGAGGAGAAGAGGGCTAGAGTTCAGGTCTTGTTTGTTCATTCCACGCCTGTGCATAGTGTGGCATTGTGTTGTGCCACCATGAAGATGAGGTACACAAGTTGACCTCAGGTTTTCCAACACATGTGCACACAGTGCAGATGGAGAGATGTTGTTGTTCTTTGTCTTAGTTGAAAACATTCCAAACTTTAGATTTTCATGATGAGCTAAGTTGAGCTAGTTGTGGAGCTGGAGTTGGCAGTCTGGATACCACACACTAAGGTTTTGCACATCTGTATCTTGCAGATTGTGTTTGAAAGACACTGTACATAAGTAGACAATTAGCTTTGTCCTTTGCTCTCCACACTAAGCAGTGCCACATTGTCCACCTCCTCCTCCTCCTGTTCACTGTCATTGTTTTGCAGACATATGTGTTTCTGCTGTTTTTACCTAGATCCATTAGAGCATTCGTCTAGTTCTTAATTATCCCTTTTCTATGATTCAATGCATGGGACTGGTGGAGACAAGAATAGTCCCTTATCCTGTTATGTTCTTGATGTGCTGATTTTCTTAGATAATCACCTGCTTCTAGGATATCTGCTGTTGGTTCTGGCACATTGTGCGCCTCTGCACACTATATCCCCTGGCTCATCATACTCTTCTACTCATTGTGTTGTTTTACATGGTTCACCATTTTCCTTTACACTTTGTTTTGTGTCTTCAAGTTCGACATGTTCCTCTACACAACATGCTGTATCAGATCATCAGTAGCAAGACTCTGCTCCTCTTCCTCATCTACCCCAAAGAGATTAGACAGAACCACGTCTCCTCCTCCAACTGCATTACCTGAGCATATACTAGTACCTCTTGTTAAGTAGAAGCTGATAAGTGCAATATTGATTACTTCAATTTGTTGTGCAATATCCTGGGCTCCCCGGTGAATGCACCAGCTGTACTGACTGATGTGCAAACCCATGTTCAACACCCTGTACCCAAATGCTACTGTTCCTTCTCATATGACTTTGTGGTCCAGAACATGTAGCACAGAAGATAGTCTTAAAATGATCTTTTCATGCCTCAAATCAATTCAAAGATTCCTGGCAAGGGAAAGATGAGACAGTCAGTTACAGCACTGAATGTAATCTTCTCCTGCTTCCCAAACATGCTGCTCCTTTTTCTGCTCAAGCAGCAAATATATGGACTGCTCACAAAGAGACAACCCTCAGTTGCTGTGGCTCAATGCACTCTCTTTCCTATAATGATTGCTAATACATTTCCAAAAATGACTCCATAAGCAGGGAGGTTATGGACTGTCCACACAAAGAAGGTGCACCAATCTCAAAAACAGCTTATTCTAATGCAGTTGTCTAACCTCCCCCAACTAAAGCCTGCTTTAATGTTCTCACTCTCCCCAACTAAAGCCTATTCTCCTAGCTGCTTTTCTACCTCTAGCTTTTACCTGCACAAGATAGATCTCACATTTGATTCAGACAATTCTGTTTATGTAATAGTTGGCATTAAACCTCGTGGATCACCCCAAACCAAATATCCCACAAACCTTGGAAATGTTAGCTTCATGAAAAAGGCTGTACATCTGGGTGGTTTTATTGATAGCTGAATATGATTACCAATGCCCAATTTAATGTGATAAAGTTCCAGTCACCAATAATTCGATCATCAATTATAATTTTAGGTTTCTCTTGCAAACAGTGATATACAAGTCTTACTGGCAACTGGTAGACTTAGGAAATAAAGAGAAACTTAAGGAATCACATTTATAACACCATTCTGGGCTATACCATACTTGCTGATTTCAATCATGTATTTGTATTTGTATTTTATTTATTTGTAGAGCGCACCTGGCACACAGGCAACTGGGCGCATATCTTGGTTTATGACATTACAACAGTATACATTAATTATACATCATCAGCATTCATTAATTACAAAGGAACACTCTAGGTTGAAGCAACGTGTAGTACTTCCAAAAGATATACTTACAAAAAATATAATTCAGGAAAGAACAGAATATACAGATCATTATAATAATAACTGAGTACGGTAACAGTGTGGCGAATTTAGTTCCCACAAGAGAGTATTCAGGACAGTAGTGAGAGGTGATGCGTGGGGTAGTCTTGAGCAGTAAACCAAAGTTTAGCATTGCTTTTAAAGGAGAGGAATGATGATTCTGTTCTGAGCTGGTTGGGTAGTGAGTTCCAGAGTTTGGAGGCCAGGAAGGGGAAGCTGGAGCCTCTAGCTGTCTGAAGCTTTAATCTGGGTACAGAGAGACCATGTGCTTGGGCAGCTCTATAAGGGCCGTTAGAAGTGTGTGGATTGAAGCGGCTAGCCACGTAGTTTGGGTGCTTGGTTAGCCAAGCATTTGTGCGTGAGAACGAAGGTTTTGAGGGAGATTTGTTGTGCTACTGAGAGCCAGTGTCGGCTACGTCTGGAGTCCAATATGTGTTGGTTCCTGGGAATGTTAAGAGCAGCACTAATGGCATTATTTTGGGTGACTTGTAGCTTGTTGAGGTTACGTTGACTTGTGGCTAGGGACAATGCATTGCAGTAATCCAATTTAGCCATGACGAGGGTCCTGGCCAGGATAGTGCAGTTGGCAGTGGTGAGGAAGGGGCGACACACTGTGATAAGTGGGCCGTGTAAGCAGATGCCGAGATAACAGCATTCGTTTGTCTGGTTAGTGATAGGGTAGAATCAAGGTAAATGCCTAGTGTTTTGGTGTCGTTGGCGACTTTACTGGTGTTGCCATCAATGATAAAGGATTTAAAAATGGGGTCTAGTCTGCTAAGTCGGTGATAGGATCCCATGATGAGGAGCTCTGTTTTGTCATCATTGAGGCAAAGCTCATGTTGAGCCATCCAGGCCTGAATGACGGGATAGACATTGTTTAATGCTTTGGTGTCAGTTGTGTGGTCGCTGGTGATAGGGATGAGTAGCTGGGTGTCATCTGCATAGTTAGTGTAGATGATACCCAGAGAATCAAGAAAATCAAAGAGAGGTTTTGTGAACACATTATAAAGCGTGGGTGAAACACAAGATCCCTGGGGGACCCCACGGGGTTCCAGAGATGGTTCTGCGGCTGCAGTGGGAGAGAAAACCCTCATGGATCTATTGTCCAGGAAGGATCTAATCCAGGTAGTGGCCTTTTCTGAGAAGTGTACTGCCAATTTGAGGTGCTGGCAGAGAATTTGATTGTTCACCAGTTCGAAAGCTGCCTATAGGTCTAAAAGTAGTACTAGGGACAGCTTTCCATTGTCTTTTAAGTCCTCATTTTGGGTTTTAAGATCTATGAGGGCGGTTTCTCTTCCGTGTTTAAGATGGAAGCCTGATTGCCTGAGGCATAGAAGTTTTCCTCTCATAATATGATTTTGAATTTCCTTCACATTTTACACAAATAGGTATAGCATATTACTCATGATCAACATGCAAAATGATGGATTTGGATTTGCAATGACTTGAATCAACACTGCTGAAACCAAACTGTTAAGATATAAACAGGGCCTGATTTAATAAGCATTTTTCAAAGGGATTACACAATTGTAAAACAATTTTGGAAATCAGATCTACATTGTTTAAACAGCTTATCGTACACATTTTCAGAGAGAACGTTCAAATGAATTGCATGTGAACATCTTATACATTGGTGCAATTATAAAAATCATACACAGGGTAATTTATAGATTTCAGCGCAGAGGCAGCGCACGCGAGCAGCGCAGAGAGGGAGCATGCGCCAGCGTGCGCCAGCCATGTGCGCTAAACAGGATTCTGGCGCACCGCGTATTCATAGAATTCCCAAGCCATAATGAGCGCTGGCGCAGAGAACATCCTGCGGCGCCAGTTACGCCCCCAAGAACGCCCCTTGCGCAAGGAAATGCCATTGAAATCCCCAATGCAGCGCAAAGGGCCACGCTAACCCTGGACCAGCTTACAGGGCCGCAGCACTGCAATCGCGCGAGCGGGGAACGTGTATTTCTGGGGTGCGCTGGTATTATCACATGCGATAGGGCTTGTGCGAGCGGGGTACGTGTGTTTCTGGGGGTGTGCGGGAAGTGTCACACGCGATAGGCCTTGGGCAAGCGGGGTATGTGTATTCTGTGGTGTGTGCAGGGAGTTTAACATGCAATTTCGCTTGCAGAGTGGGGTACATGTATTCTGAGGGGTGCGCAGGGAGTTTCACATGTGATAGGCCTTGGGCAAGTGGGGTACGTGTATTTCTGGGGGGCGCGGGAAGTGTCACACGCGATAGGCCTTGGGCGAGTGGGGTACGTGTATTCTGTGGGGTGCGCGGGCAGTTTCACACACGATTCCGCTTGCAGAGCGGGGTACGTGTATTCTGAGGGGTGCCCGTGGAGCTTCACATGCGATTTTGCTTGCAGAGCGGGGTACGTGTATTCTGAGGGGTGCGCGGGGAGCATCACACGTGATTTCACTTGGAGAGCGGGGTACGTGTATTTCTGGGGTGCGTGGGAAGTGTCACATGCAATAGGCCTTGGGCGAGTGGGGTACGTGTATTCTGTGGGGTGCATTGGCAGTTTCACACGCGATTTTGCTTGCAGAGCGGGGTACGTGTATTCTGAGGGGCGCGCGGGGAGCTTCACATGCGATTTCGCTGTCTGAGCGGGGTACGTATATTTCTGGGGTGTGCCGGAAGTGTCACACGCGATAGGCCTTGGGCGAGCGGGGTACATTTATTTCTGAGGGGCACGGGAAGTTTCACAGGGAATAGGCCTTGGCCGAGCAGGCTACGTGTATTTCTGGGGTGCGCAGGAAGTGTCACACGTGATAGGCCTTGGCGAGCGTGGTACGTGTATTCTGAGGGGTGCGCGGGGAGCATCACACGCGATCTCGCTGTCTTAGCGGGGTACGTGTATTTATGGAGTGAGTGGGAAGTGTCACACGCGATAGGCCTTGAGCGAGCGGGGTACATGTATTTCAGGGGGGTGCGGGAAGTTTCACAGGCGATAGGCCTTGGGCAAGCAGGGTACTTGTATTTCTGGGGTGTGTGGGAAGTGTCACACGTGATAGGCCTTGGGCGAGCGGGGTATGTGTATTCTGAGGGGTGCGTGGGGAGTCACACATGTGAATTGGCAGTGTGGGTACTCCCAGGTGTGCCCTCTACCCCTCCCCAGCCCCTGCAGGCAGCCCACACCACAGGGGACTACCCTCCACCCCTGGTCATGTCCCGTAGGCAGCCCATCCACCATGGGCATGCCCTGCAGGAAGCCAATCCACCATGGGCATGCCCCCCAGCCAGCCCACATGTCACCATGCACTAGTGAGCATTGACTCATATCCCCCTGCACCCCCACCCCTCCAGCATTGACAGGCACCTGCCAGCAGGACCCAACTCATGTCCCACTGCACCCCCACCCATCCAGCATTGACGGGTACCTGCCAGCAGGCACCGATTTATGTCCCCCTGCACCCCCACCCATCCAGCATTGACGGGTACCTGCCAGCAGGCCCCGACTCATGTCCCCCTGCACCCCACCCATCCAGCATTGACGGGCACCTGCCAGCAGGCCCTGACTCATGTCCCCCTGCACCCCCACCCATCCAGCATTGGCAGGCACCTGCCAGCAGGCCCCGATTCATATCCCCCCCAACATGTCATAAAGATACACATTCATGGGCCTCATGTCCACCAAAATCCCACTGCACGCCACCCCAGTCTTGAGACCCAATCAAGTCTCCCATACACCCCACACTGAAAGGCCTATTACATGACACAAACCACAAGTTAACTATGTACATCAACACATGTCCGTCAGACACACACACTGGGTGCCAGTGATTGTGTAAACCCACATTGTGACATGCAGTAAACCAATGAGCGAATACCTCACATGGAAGTAATAAATCAAAATGTATTTTGCACAAAATGAAGGTAATGGAATGAAAACATGAAAAGAAATGCATGTCCAAAAATTAAAAAAAGAAATGAAGTCTCAATCCAAAGTAATCCAAAAGAAAGTTTGTCCAAACTCTCCGTCCACCAAAGCAAATCCAAAGGAAACGTAAATTGTAAAATCCATTGATCCATGGTGATTAGAAAAAGATTGTCTTCATAAATCCACAGTTCAACTATGTACAACGATTCAATCCAGGGCCCATGAGCCCAACAAATAAAATGAAACCTATAAAAAAACGACCTAAGAAATAACAATATACAAAAGGGTGGGGCATTGTCCAAGCACCCCAAAATAAAGCAAAACGAAAATGAAACCTAACACTACAAACTATATACAATGGCGGCAGGCAAGTCCGACGGCTCACTTTTTGATTTCCTGGGCCAGGGCATCATCGAACTCCTCGTCTATGTCCTGGAGGTGGGGTTCTTTCATGGCCCTGAGGTTTCGCAGGGACGATGCCATGTTCAACTCCAACTCCTTGCGAATTGCCTCGAGGCACTCGGTCAACCTCAGTGCCCTGCGCATGGAGTTCTCCGCCCTCACCGTTGTGAGCCATGCCGCTTCTTCCCGCCGCCGCTCCGCATCTATGGCCTGGCCCAACCGCTGCCACACGGAAAACACTCCCAATCCAGGGTCCCCCTGCCCTTCTGCCGATGCCTGCCCCTCTGATGTTGTTGGCCCGAGCCATCTCGCTCCCACCTTCAGCCTGCTGCTGCCGTGCATGTGCCCTGCCTGTTGTTGCCTGCACGTCATCCTCCCGCTGGGGTCCAGTTGTTGGGGTGGCCACCCCTGCTGGACCTATGACTACCGACTGTGGCAGCGATGTGTCCTCCACCAGCCTGGCCGCTGGGTCAGAGGCAGCTCCACAGGGTACCCAGGTGATACATGGGTGGGAAGATGGCACGGAGGATGACTGGTGCATAGGGGGTTCAGGTGAGGAGGGGGTCATAAGAAGGTCCAGCACACAGAGGAATCCAGCACTGGTGACTTGTCCTAGTAGGTCAATGCGGTCAATGAAGCATCCGAGATGACGTGCAGTGTCTTCACGAAAACACTGCAGGTCAGCTCGCATGCCCAGTTGACGCAACGCCATCCCAGCCAGGACAGGCTCAACCCGGTCCCAAACTGCCACGTCCGCAGGGAGAGGAAGGCCAGTTGTTGTGCACTCATCCCCTCCCTAAAAACGGGTCTGGATGTAGGTATCCCTGCTGGTGTGGGATGATGCAGTCACAGGATCAGGGACAGGATTACACACAGGCACCTCCGCGGCGGCCTATGCTGCCACCTATCCCTGCTCCTGGACTGCACCACAAGCACAAGTGGAATCCCCCCTCCAGACCCCGTGTGTGTCCCTTCCACGGCCTCCACCAAACCCCCCACCAACCTGGATGACTCCTTGCCATCTTCCTCCGTCGGACCCTGTGGGGTCTCAACAGTCCCTTCTGCTGCTGAGGAGTCCACCTCTGACCTCCGCCTCTTGGACCTACCCTCGAATTTGTGGCCTGGGACATGGCACCAGACTCCTCACTCCCCGACAAGATGACAACATGGGAGGGGAGCTGGGCCTTGCGTCTCCGGCTGGCGGTGCGATCCCTGCCGCTTTGCTCCACAGCACCCTCTCTGCCCTCTTCATCAGTTGACGCTACAGACAGGGAGAGATAGAACACAGGCATCAGGGCACTGTACAATGGTCTGATACACACATGAAAGTTGTACATGGGTGGCAGTGTCAAACTTCAGACATGGCATCACACTCCCCAACACACATGTCATTTCAACTCACACACATGAGCAAATCAACAGGAATGTTGCGCCAGGCAGCACCATCCATATTCAAACAACAGCATGAGCAGCCAAAGTTGAGCATGACGTCACATGCAACACGGGGAGTGCAGAACACATGCACACACGCCACCAGACTTACATGCATCTGTACATATCCACCACCTGTTGCAGTGATAACATCGCCATCCATGTCACATCTGGCAATTTACTCCTACATGTCACTGTCACATGCATCCATGTTGTATCATGCATACTTGTCAAATACACACACATGCACATGTACATAGTGCAGATACATGCAGCTGGAACCAGCATCCATGTGTGACACCACAACCATGCCACAGTACATACGCAGACATTTTAACATGTGTGCACCCACACATGCATTTGCCCAGCATGCATTTGAACACATACACCATTGATGTGTCTCACACATGACAGGACTCACATGCGGCAGCCTCATGTCCCTGTACATACACAACCATACATGGGCCTACAAAGACATATGTTGAACCTGCACACTCCTGCACACCTCAACATGCACAGCGTCCAATCAGTACGCATGTACTCTTACCGCTCAACTCCAGACAGGTCTGCCTCTCCAGGACCTGGATGTGGAGCGCTGGGTGTATACGTTCCAGGACCCTCATCTGGTTGTTTGTTAGGCAGACCTGGCACCCCTCAGCATCCACTGCCTTCAAGAGGCGCCAGGCCTTGTTGAGGGTCCTAGACCTGAAGTCCTCCCAGCACTTCCGGACGTGTTGAATGTCGCAGGCTGCCACCCTCTACGCGTTGATGGCAGCCACAATGTCCATCCAGATCATCTTCCGTCCTTCATTGTCGGCACGCAAACTTCCAAAGAGGGCATCATACTGCCCCAGGACTTGCTCCACCAGGATACCAACTTCATTGGCACTGAAGCTGGTCACCCTCTGCCTCTCTGGCTGGGGGTTGCCTGTGGTGCCAGATGGTGTTGTGTCCGACATGGCAACTACAGAGGCAGGTGTGGGTGGGAAACTGGGTCCTGGGGCTGGGCTGTGGAGTGATGGTATTCCTGTCGGGAGTCTTCTGTTCCAGCAGGGGTGGTCGCAGCAACTGGATCCCTGCAGATGGCAGGCAGGCAGCAACAGATGGCAGGTGGGAGCGTGATCGGGGATCTGGGGGGCAGGAAAATGGTCTTCTGGGCAGGAGCGTGGTCTTCCATGTGTTGTTGCATGGCCAGCTTGATAAGGAGTGATTTGGCATGTGAAAAAACTGCACGTAAGCGTGTAATTTGAGGATAGGCCCTTAGCGCGTAAGCGTGTCTGTGAAGTTACACACGCAGGCGTTTCCCACAAGACGGGTGCCTGTTCATTGTACACGTGAAAAAAATGCATGTCCGGGTGTCACTGCATGTAATTGGAGGAAAGGCCCTAAGCGCGTATGCGCGTAAGAGATGTGGCATGTGTGGCTGGCCTAAAAGGTACCGTAGGACACAATTTTATTGTATGTGCTTTTTGTGGAGAGCGAGCGGGTGATTCTTGTACTTCTTGACGGTTCACACGCAATTACTTCACAACGGTTCCAGTTCGTACTCCCTGTTTACTCAGACAGCGTTCAATTCTTCTTTGGGCGGGGGTGATGCCAACGCGCACACGTGCGTCTTTTGCCCGTTCTTTTTCCAGGCAGACAGTGAGTTGCGCACGGATTTTCCAACGGTGGTTGCCCCCGTGTGTTGCATATCCCTTCACAGGTCATTGTAGGCTGCGTGTATCACGCTTACACTTTTTTTTGTGTTTCTGGGTGCCACAGCGTAGTGCAGGTTCATTTTTCCACGCACGTGGTCTACTGGGGGTTTGTGTGCACGTTTAATTTTGTTTTCTGGGTGACTATGCATTGCGTGACCCATCATCTTCCCCCAGGGGTCACAGACAGCCTTGCTAGAGCATTAGGGTACGAATTCCTTCTAGTACCCTACCCCTTTCACCCCATTGCCCAGGACAATTGTTTACTGCAACTCCCATATGCACAACAACATCAGTACCATTGTTGGGAAGCGACCAAGCAGTAAGGGACGCAAAGTTGGGTGCGGTAGGGGACATGGCCAGGATGTGCAGGGTGGCCCAAGAGGCCAGTGTTTGGAGGACCAATCGGGCCCACCTATGCCCCCCAATGGTTGGGGGAAATGTAGCTGACACCATCCCAGCTCAGCCCTTGTCAAACCGGCCCACATTGTCAACTGAACCGGCACAGGATGACTCCCAGGCTGACTTCCGTGTCACCAAGTCTAAGCCACGTGTGGTGGTGAAAGTTGCTGTCACCAGGCCACGTGGATCTGGGGCAGCAATGTCATCTGCTGCCCCAAGCAGCCAGAGTGAGGAGGCTGCAGGGGCAGCTGCAGCTCAATCCACCCCAGATCTGAGTCTCCCAGCCGGGACAGTGTCAGTCCAAGTCCATCACACCGAGGCTGGTCCTGCCAACATCACCCTGCAGCCAATGCCTGCAGTGAGACCTTTGGTAATTGTGCCTTTGGAAAATTCCAGTACCCAGTCCACCTGCGCTTCTGCCTCTACCAACCAGAGCGGCGTAAGCCACTCAGGTTCCGCACCACCTTCCAAGAAGAAGAAGGTTGCTCTTGCACTACAGGCTGGGACCCCAGACACGGCTACACACTCCGGCACATCAAGGAAGCCTAGCTTCAATGAAGCCGAACTAGATGCACTTGTGGTCTATGTGTTGGCACACAGCCACGAAATGGTGGCGACTGCAGGATGCAAGAATACGCCTGCTCAACGTAGGGCCCACTGGCAGACCATCGCGGACCACATTAGTGCCCTCGGATTTGTGAGTTGCACAGCTGATGATTGCTATAAGCGGTGGAATGACCTGAAACGCAGAGCAAAGAACAAGCTGGCTTCCAATCATGCCTCTACTCTGGTGACTGGCGGTGGTTCTCCACCAGAGGACAACCACTCACTGAACATGAGTCTGTCGCTGGAGGCTTCATCACAGAGGATCATGGGAGACCTACCAGATCTTGAAACATTGTCCGGTGAGTGGCCATGCATGTGTGTGCAATCCATGTTTATGTTGCTTGGGTGATGTGTTCTGATTGAGTGCCAGGTGAGACTGTGTAGTCATGACTGGTATGGGTCACCCATGTGGTCCCTCCAAACCATTCCCTGGACTTGGGTTTGGGTATGACAGTATCCCTTCTGACCACAGTTGCCAAATTGCACCAGATTACTGCAGTTGCCCTTCAACTGTTATCTTGCAACAACATTGTTCAAAATGTTTTCCTGTTCATTCAGCCTGATTGTTTCAATCCTTGCCATTTTTAGGGCACATTTTATTGATATACAGCCACAAATGTGACATGCTTCTGTCATAGATTACACCCCACAATGGCCCACATTTATTACCTTGTTATGGGAATGATTTAACCATTCAGGCTAATTGAGTAATGGGCTGCACACAATCATTTTTGGGCCCTGTTTGAATGTTGAACATGACTGCTGTCTTCGGTCATGTTGAAGTGACCAACCATAGATGTATTCATCTGCCTGCCATCACTGTATCAGTGAACACTGGATATGTTGCAGCGTGTGGCACATGCATGTTTTGTCACACTATTTTTCATGTTTTATCTAATTATGTCCATCTCACATGGATGGGTGACAGAACTGATTTCCTACCATATTGCTGTACTTGTCACATGTACCATGGCTATGCTACGTGGCATCTGTGTGATGGCATGTGTCATGTATGTGTATTGGACATGCCACTCACAGGCTAATGTGTGATGCCAGTGCTACTCAGCATGATGCACAAGTATTGCTTTTCCATCTTGGAGTCCTCAGTATCTGCTTTTTGCCTCCCCTTCCAACTCATTGACAGTGCATGCATGCCAGGGTTATAGTCGTGTGGGACATGTGCATTTATGTACAGGATTGCTGCCTCGTCAGGCCTATGTGTGTGCTATGGTGCTCATGCCTGTTTCCATTTGTTATCTTTCATGTTTTTGCAGGTGATGAGGCACTTGATGCTGTTGAGGAGGAGGAGATGGTGCAGACCCAGGAGGAATCACAGCCACAACTGGGCACCATTGGAGGACGTGGGGTGGTGGTGGGTGAAAACCCAATCCACCTGCAAACCCTACTGTCCACAGGTATCTCTGGGTACACCTCCGCAGACCTCTATGAATCAGGTGCTGAATCGGACAGTGAGACATATGTGCCATCGCAGGTGAGTGTTTCTGGCTGGGATGGTGTTCTGTCCAACCCACCTGCACCAGAGGTAGACCCCTCTATGGGGATTTCAGTGTTGGTAAGTCCGCCTTTGGCGGTTATGGATGCAGGGTCACACTCCACAATATTTGCTCCTGTTCCTAGGCCAACAGATAAAAGGAGGAATACAGTCCTGCAGCCTCAGTCAGTGCCAGCACAGCAAGGTGCAGATCGCCTTGCCCCAAACTGGTGTGGTGCCGGCCAACGTGGTGGCCGTGCGCCACCAGGATATACTGTGTGGGAGAACTCCATGTACAGTATAGCAGAACAACAGGGGTCATCGTGTGAAATGATGGCTCGGGCAATGGATAGGGTGGCCACTTCCATTCTCCCCCCTGAAAGGCAGATGGAGCTCCTGCAGCAGGCAACAGACTCCATTTGCCACTCACACAGGAAGGACATGTTGACGTCCAACAAGGACCAACGGGCTGCACTGGAGACTCTGCATGCAGCCATATCTGTAGAGTTACAGGCCCACAGGGAATCCCTGAGGTTAGAACACGGGTCCCTCAGAGATACTCTGGGTGAACTTGAGGTTTCCCGGGATTTTACATCAGAACAGCAGCTGGAGCAGCTGACACGTTCACTCTTAGTTGAGCTCCAGGCAACCCATCAGGAGATCTGGGCATCACGTGAGGCCATGCAGGCAGAAATGCGTGCTACCCGTGAGGTGCTGCATGGGGATCTCCGTACCATCATCCTGCAGAACCAAACCTTCCAGACCTGCATGTTTGCTGCCATGGAGGACCATACCAGGGCTTTGTGGGGGCTACCTCCCATATCACAGCCACCTCCAGATGTAGCAGCAGAGGGTGATGACAGCGTTGGCAGTTCTCCCACTGTAGGGTAGCCGTGCAGGCGGTGAGCCCATGGAGGTTTTTTTTTTCTCAGCATCCATGCATGTGGGTGTTGGGTTGCACCCTGTACCTCGTCACTCCTGGGTGCCCTCCCCCCTGGTCCACACATGGCCATTTTTAATTTATTTTTTTAATTGTATTTTTACAGTGTGTTGCTTTGTGTGGCTCCTGTGGGCATCCACTGTGTATTCCAGCTGGGCACATGCAGGCTTGTTCTGTCTTTGGGTTAGATACTTGGTCTTCTGACACACACACCCCTCCTGCTTCCCCTTTCCATGTGCTTGCAAAGGATGTGACCAAGTGACAGTAACTTTCACAGTGACATTGGGCTCCCATGAGCTGTGTGGGCAGTCTGTAGTCAAAAGTGTTTGTACATCCCTAGTGGGGATTGTTGTTGGATTCTACACTGCAAGGTGTATTGATATGTGCTTGTGCATCCATATCTTTCTCCTTATATACATGTAGGTTCTTCATGTCTTCACAAGGCCGTCTCCTTTGCAGATGCAGTTCATGTTGTATGCAGTACACTGAGACATTTACCTGACAGCAACACTCTGCGGTTGGAAGGGGTCAATGTGCTGCCTTAGTCAGGTTGTGAGACTTGCACTAATTTAATTTTTTCCTGTCATATATTGCCACGGTTTCATCCTGTGCTGATGTTTTGTGTTGCTGGTAAGTATTTGTTCATGTGTGCTGTTTCTTATTGATTACTGAAAGCTAATTGTCTGTGGCCTGTTTACATTAGGGACAGTGCACTTTGTGACACTTGTGTCATGTGTTGTACATTAATTTTTTGCTTACACATTGCAGCCATGCCATGGTGTGTTGGGTAGCTGAGATGGGGAAAGGTTGGGTGACATGACACTATTTTGATGTGGTATTTTGCAAGGGGGTAGTCATTCCTGCTGCAAGAATGTGTGTCTTTTTGTGACATAGCATTGGTTGTCCTTAAGTAGGTAGGGATGCACACAATGTAACACTTCCAGGTGAACAATCTCAGGCTGGTATGGCTGTGACAGTTGACTGTCCCTTTTGTCATCATCATTGATTGTCAGCTGGTATGTGCCAGGCCTGTGTGCACTCCGCAGGAGAGGGATTTTAGGTGAATTAATTTGCCACAAGCTGGGTACGGGCTGCCTCACCACTTTCACCTCCCATGCACAGCGGCGGTGCATGTGGTTGGGGATGTGGGGGCACCACCATGTCCACCGTCACGCCCCTGCGGGTTGCAACGTTGTGCAGGACACATACTGCCGCTATGATCCTGCACACTACTGGGGGTGCATATAGCAGCTGCCCACCAGAGCGGTCAAGGGGGTGAAAGCGTGACTTCAGCACTCCGAATGTGCGCTCCACTATGCCCCGGGTTGCAATATGGGCTGTGTTGTATCTTACCTCGGGTGGTGTGGTGGGGTTCCGAATTGGCATCATCATGTAGGTGCTCAGAGGGTAGGCACTGTCCCCTGGGGAGGTGATGATGGCTATCATTAGTGGGGTTGTCACCTTACTCAGTTTCGGACATGCATGCATGTGCAGAGACATTTATACTCACCAATCAGCCATGTGTCGCCAGGCCACCCAGCTTCCAGCTCCCGGTTTAGGGTGACATTCTGAAAATGAAACTATCATGGCTTGACCCTGGATAGTTAGCATATACTGAAGTGATGATTCCCTTGGCATCACATACTACCTGCACGTTGATTGAATGCAAGTCTTTGCAGTTTCAATAGATACGCTCAGTGGCCCTGGGAGGACGTAGAGCCACATGGGTGCAATCAATGGCACCTAGCACTTTGGGGAAGTGTGCCACCCCATAAAAGTCCTGGACTATGGCACGCCTTTCTGCAGGTGTTCTGGGCATGTATATGTGCCTGAGGACTGAGGGGCGTGCAGTCATGATGGCCAACACCTGGTGTAGGCAGCTTGACTGCATGGCCTGTGACCCACCCCCCACTATGGCTCTTGTCTGCTGAAATGAACCAGTAGCCAAGAAGTCCAGTACATTGAGCACCTTTTCCAAGGGGCTCAGTGCTTGCGAGCACAGGGTGGGTGATGTTAGGTCATCCTCCCACTCACTCACCAGGTCGAGGATTATTTGTGGTGGAAACCTGTACCTCCCATACACCTGGTCATCAGGCATCCCAAAAAGGCTGGTCCTGGGTAAAAAAATGCGGGGCCTGCCTATCCTCCTCCTCCTGCGGTGTCCCACGACCACTGCTGCGAGGAACGGTATATTAATTGTAGCGTTTGAGCTTGTTTGTTGTTTGCGCTCACTTTTATGCTGGCGGGCCGCTTATGCCTGCTTCCTGCTGGCGTATGTGTTTCCGGATTAGCACGTCTTTTTTGGTGCACGCCTTTCCGCTTTTCGATTCCATGAATACGTGTTGTTGGCACGCGTGTGGGCGTTGTGAGAATTTACCTCCTGTACTTCCCCCGTAACACCCACATTTTCATGCGTTGTTCCCCATTCTGCGGGTTACACCCCGTGTTCTGCCCACTTTTGTTGTGTACGCTGCGCTATGTGCGCTTTCCCTGTGTGCGTAGAGCACGCCGTTTATTGACATGTGCGCCCGCATGCACCACCCACGATTTTAGCGCACATCCCAGGATTTACACGCGCACTGAATTCCATGAATCGATGTGCGCGGCTTTGGCAGGCGTGTGCTGCAATTTTTACGCTTGCGCTCCCCTTTTTGGCGCACATTTATTCCATGAATTGGCCCGATAATGTGTATCTGCTTTCCACTTCACTAAATGTTTGTGTAAGTTACCAGTTAAATGCGTTGAATATGTTTAGTGTTTACAATGTGTCATGTTACTTGGTAAAGTGTAATCCTTTCACATTATTAAGCAATTAGTTGAAGATTTAGGTATGATATTGTAAAATCAACTACCCTTTTTGGAAGGTTACAACAAAGGACATGTTCTTAAATGGGTGTATTTTTCCTAATTATTCCAAAATGTCTGAATCAACTCTTCTCAGGAGTTATACAGTATTATGCTACGTTGTGTCTTCTGTGTGCCCACGTCACACATCAGTGTAGGAGTGGTCACATTTGTGAGAATTCCGTGTATAGAACATTTTTTTAAAAATGCAGGGGATTCACACACATTTTTTTCACATGCACAAAAATGGCCACTTGACACATGATATATTCACAAATTTGGGAGAGTTTACCATGACATTGCTCATATTCAGTAGGAGGAAGCACACATAGCTTGCATGAGCAAACACAAAAGGTTTCTGCTCTGTGTGCTGCATTACTGGTCTTTCGATATGCAAAATGTGAAGAGCAAAATTAAATTGACTGTTTTTAAATTTGTTTCGGATGAATTTATTGTATACGACCAATGTTGTATGCCTCCATTTAACATGCCACCTCATTTTGCAGCACTGACGAAACCAAGGAGGGGCAAGGAGTGAAGATACGATTGCTGCTGTTCTTAACTCCTCTGACTTGTGAGTGTGCCACGTTCTACACCATGCAGGCATATAACAAATGGATTCCTATGGAGCCCACCTACGATTTGCACCTGGTCAAGACCAGGTAAATCGCATAGGAACCCATTGTAAACGCTGGCTGGAAGTAATTCATTTCTGTTAGATTTAGGAACAGAAGACATGGTTGTCATCACAGCAGTGTGTGACTGTAAATATTCAACAGTGGGCATAGGGTGCTTTGAGGTATTTTTGACTATGGGCACAAGGTGCTTGTTGTTGTGTCATTGCTGATTTTCCCTCAAAAGACAATACGTCTTACAATACATATGTTTAAATGCTAGATGAAATTGTTTTGAAGTTGATGATGATAGTTTATTTATATAGTGCCTATACACAATGTGTTTGAAAGCGCTTTCACTATATGTTCTTTTAAATTGAAAAGAAAATGGACTGATGTGATTAAACATTCCAAACTCAACCCCACAAATCGGTAAACAACCTACTCCATCTAAACCAGCACATCGCTTCAACTTCGCTAAAGTTTCTATACTGCAGGTTGAAAAAATAATACTTTCACTCAAACCATCCAACTGCTGAGGAGGTAAATGTCCTGCCCAAATTATAAAAGACTCTGCGAGGGTCCTATTAACTTTCATCTCGAAGCTTATCGAGGTGTCATTCACCTCAGGCACCATCTAAAGCAACCTTAAGGATGCTTGGGTACTACCTCTCCTTAAGAAACAAACACTGGACCCTGCTATACCTACGAATTATAGGCCAATCACAACGGTGCCATTCCTCCTAAAGATAATAGATAGGGTGGCTTACATTCAGATTAAGGAATTCTTATAGCAGAACCAACTTCTTTGCACTCGACATTCAGGTTTCAGACCACAGCATGGGACTGAAACAATGCTCATTGACCTTAAGGCACAGGTTGACGAGCTGAGAGACCCAGGAAAATCTGCCTTACTACTTCTTCTGGATCTATCAGCAGCATTTGACCTTGTGGACCATAAGGTACTTTGCAACCTCCTAGAGTCAGCAGCGCATTTCTTGCAACATGCTATAGCTTGGATCCAATCTTTCTTAATGGAGAGAACCATGAGAGTCTTCTCCACCTCAGAAGGTTCAGATCCCATTCCCATCACTAGCGGTGTTCCTCAGGGGTCCTGTATCTCCCCTTCCATGTATAACATATTTACCAAGCCCCTTTTGATGATCTGGACTGTCTCGGCGTCACCTACACTAACTATGCAGATGACACCCAGATTCTCATGCCACTTACAGGGGATTACAATCAGGATTTGGCCTTGGTGAATAGAATATACCTCATCATCCAGGCATGGATGGCACTCCATGGTCTAAGCCTGAATGATGATAAAACGGAACTCATTCTGGGGACCACATCCAACAAACTTGGCCATAATTATACCTCCTTTGATGTAGATGGTAACACGATTAAGGTTGCCAAGGAGAAAAAATCTTTATGGTTTTACCTCAACTTCAGCCTTACCTTGGCAAAACAAGTGAATGCAATGGCATCATCCACAGCCTACACATGTAAGCTGATCAGATTGGCTAAACCTTTCCTCTCAACAAGCAGTAGTACCACCCTGGCAAGAGCACTTGTGCTGTCCAAGTTTGACTACTGTAATGCCCTATACCTTAGATCCAATAAACACATCACAAGGAAAATGTAAATACTTCAAAATAACGCCCTGAGAGCAGCGTTAGGTATATCATAAATAGAGCATATCTCAGCAGCAATGAGACAGTCTAACTGGCTCTCCACCATCAACAAAATTAGACTAATAACGGCTTCACTAATATTCAAGTGCCTCAATAATGCAGAACCTCGCTACTTGACAGAGAGGTTTAATAGAAGACCAATGCTCCGACCTACCAGAGTGGCCTACACAAACTGCCTGACAGTCCCTTCCTTCAAAATGATGACAATCGGCGGCAATAGCTTCCCTGTCAAAGCTTCCCAACTTTGGAACTGCCTCCCACTCATCCTTAGGGCGGACCAAACCTACCCACATTTCAGACTAAATATCATCAACTGATTTAAAGAAAATGATCTTTAACCCCAGTACGACCCTCAAATCATTTACACTTCTCACTTCATGGAGACCACCTAGCTTAAATGCACTGTTTATAGCTATAATTGTACTCCATCTGCTGCATCTCCCCTGACCTTGTATTTGGTAAATTACATTCTGTTTCACATGCTTGTGGTGACCGTAACTTATACTGTATCTTGTATTGCATCTGTGTAACTTTGTAAGCTATGCTGTATTTTGTATTGTACCTTGCAACTATAGCTGAAAACATCCTTGTCCTCGCACCCTTATGCCCTTGGGTCTGGTGTGTGTTACAAATAAATAAACAAACAAACAAACAAACAAACAAACAAACAGTAAATAAAAGGATTCAGGGGGTATTTCATAGAATTCAGCACACAAGTGGCGTACGCGGCTGGCGCACAGTGTACGCGTGTCGCAGTCTGCGCCAGCTGCGTGCGCCAAAATCCAATTCCGCGCAAAGCGTCTTCATGGATTTTAACATCCATAACCAGCTGTGGTGCAGAGTGGCGCAGCGACCCTGCAGCAACGTCAGTTATGCCCCCAACCCCTCCCTGTGTGCCATGAACAGGGCACAAATCCCGTACATGGCGCACAGGCCAGTGGACCAGCACACAGCCCCCCAACCACGAAAACGGCTGTAAAACTCCCTGCGCACCCCTCGGAAAACACGTGCCCCACTGCGCGTGGAGAATCACACGCAATAGGCCCAGTGCGAGCGGGGTACGGGTATTTCGGGGGTGCGCGGGAAGTTTCACACGTGATTGGCCTTGTGCGAGCGGGGTATGTGTATTTCGGGGGTGCGCGGGAAGTTTCACATGCGATTGGTCTTGTGCGAGCGGGCGACGTGTATTTTGGGGGTGCACGGGAAGTTATACACGCGATTGGCCCTTTGCGATTGGGGTACGGGTATTTCGGGGGTGCGCGGGGATAACCACACGCGATAGGCCCTGTGTGAGCGGGCTACGGGTCTTTCGGCGGTGCGCAGGAAGTTTCACATGCGATTGGCCTTGTGCGAGCGGGGTACATGTTTTCCTGGGGTGCGCGGGAAGTTTCACACGAGATTGGCCCTGTGCTAGCAGGGTACGTGTATTCCGGGGGTGCGCGGGAAGTTTCACACGCGATTGGCCCTGTGCGAGCAGGGTACATGTATTTCGGGAGTGCGCGGGATGTTCTACACAAGTTTGGCCTTGTGCGAGCGGGGTACGTGTATTTCGGGGGTGCGCAGGAAGTTCTACATGCGATTGGCCCTGTGCGAGCGTGGTACGTGTATTTCGGGGGTGCCCCAACGAATTGCCAGTGTGTGTCCTCCCAGGTGTGACCTCTTCCCCCTCCACAGGGCCTGCAGCCAGACCACAACACAGGGGAACACACTGCACCCCTGGCCATGCTCCACGGGCAGCCCATCCACCCTGTCGAAGCCCCCCAGCCAGCCCACATGTCACCACGCACAAGTGAGCACTGACACATATCCCCCAGCACCCCCATCCACCCAGCATTGCCGGGCACCTGCCAGCAGGCCCTGAATCATGTCCCCCAGCACCCCTACCCACCCAGCATTGAGGGTCAGGCCCCGAATCATGTCCCCCAGCAGCCCCACCCACCCAGCATTGCCGGGCACCTGCCAGCAGGCCCTGCCTCATGTCCCCCAGCACCCACACCCACCCAGCATTGACAGGCACCTGCCAGCAGGCCCCGACTCATGTCCCCCAGCACCCCCACCGACCCAGCATTGAGGGTCAGGCCCCGACTCATGTCCCCCAGCACCCCCATCCACCCAGCATTGCCGGGCACCTGCCAGCAGGCCTCGACTCATGTCCCCCAGCACCCCCACCCACCCAGCATTGATGGGCACCTGCCAGCAGGCCCCGACTCATGTCCCCCATCACCCCCATCCACCCAGCATTGACGGGCACCTGCCAGCATGCCCCGACTCAGGTCCCCAACCAACATGTCATAAAGATGCACATTCATGGGCCTCATGTCCAACAAAATTCCACTGCACGCCACCCCAGTCTTCAGACACAACCAAGTTTCCCATCTACCCCACACTGAAAGGCCTATTACTTGTCAATAACCAAAAGTCAAATATGCATATCATCACATGTCTGTCACACACACACACTGGGTGCGAGTGATTGTGTAAACCCAGATTGTGACATGCATTAAACCAAAGAGCAAATACCACACATGGAAGTAAGAAATCAAAATGTATTGTGCACAAAAATATCAAAACAGTTTCAAAGCATGTAAGTAATCAGAAACAAGAAAAAAAGGCATGTCAAAAAAAGAATTATAATAATGATGACACAATCCAAAATAAAGTTTGTCAAAAATCCTTGTCCAACGAAGTAAATCCAAAGGAAATCAAAATTCAAAAATCCATTGATCCATGGTGAGGGTAAATGATGTTTTTAAAAAAATCCACTGTCCAACTATGTACAAATATTGCAACAAGGGTCCATGAGCCCAACAAATGAAATGAAACCTATATAAAAAGCCCTACCTAATTTACAACTATATACAAAAACGTGGGGCATTGTCCAAGCGTCCCAAAAGAAAAAAAAAGAAAGGAAACCTATCACTAACTAACTATATACAATGGCATCGAGCAAGTCCTGCGACTATCTCTGTGATGTTGTGGGCCAGGGCATCATCGAACTCCATGTCTATCTCCTGGAGGTGGGCCTCTGCCCTGGCCCCGAGGTCTTGCAGGGATGCATCCATGGCCTGTTCCAACTCCCTGCGAGTTGCCTTGAGGCACTCAGCCCGCCTCAACACCCGTGTTAGGGAGAATTCTCTGTTTAGGCTGAATTTCCTAACCTAGTGAGTCCCCCAGCAGCTTTTCTGGATTTCTGGAGTTTGTTTTTCCATCCTGCCAAGAGTGTGACTCTTTTTCTCCCACTCTTGGACATAAATGTGGTTAATTCCTTTGAATGTCAATGTGTTCTATGGGCTATGGGGTATTTTACTCCATAGGGTCTCATATGTTTTTCTATGTGTGTTACACCGCACCCTCCGTGCCATAACACTGGGGCATCCTAGAGGATCCCCACCATAGACTCCATACCCTGGGACTGACTACTGTCTCCCAGGGCATGCAAAGTCACCATTGGCTTTACTAGACCTAAATTTACTAACAGAACTAGTACAAACCATCCTATTGTGGACGTACTAGTGGGGGTAATTTGATTACCCCTGGGTCTGTTATTCGAGGGGGCACTGTCCCGTCCCCCCTCGTCGAGTTTTGGCTGGTGGCAGTGGAAACTACTTGTTATATTCGACCCCGAATATAACTCTATGGGATTCTTCCCATTGTTGGAGGTTAATACTTTTTCTCGTTAATCTCTAACATACCACCGGTTTATTTAACTTAAATAAATCTATCGGTTGGTATTTTCTGCCAGAACTCGGTTTTTAACATGGCGTCTGTGTTCGTCTCTGTGACTCCTAAACCAAAGGTTGAGCCCTTTGTTCCACTTTTGGCAGGCTTCTGCACAGAGGCCCTCCAAAGTGGTGCCATTATGTCTGGGTACCACAGGGGGTGTGGGAGGGGGTTTAGGCACCCTGGAGTGAGTTGCCTTGCCAACTCAAGTCACACTCTGGTGTGATTGGCCCAAGTGGTGAGCCACCCCGCTCACCACTTAGCGTGTTTTGATTGACAGCTAGGCTGAATGAATGGGGGTTTTCTGCATAAAAGCAGGGCTTTTGGGACTGGATCTCCAGAAGTCGCCACACGACCTTAGAATCCGATAAGGGTAAAGCTGAGCTTTCCTGCAAAGACAACACCTCCGGTGGAGCCCTGCTGAACTGACTCACCACTTCCCAACGACAGAGGAGATCTCCCGGCTGGAGAGTCTTCTTCCCCTGACTGGTGGGAACAACCAGTCCCCTTTGCTTTTTGTTCACTTCCAGGGTGTAGTGGTCGAATGGCCCGTGCTGAGCACCCCGGCAACCGGATAGCCACTAACCCGTACCGCGACCAAAAGGTGGTGCCTTGTGACAGGGCACTCCGCGGCTGGTCTCTTCCCTGGTGGTGCAACGATCTTCAACTTTCCTTCGACGACGAGAGCATCTCTTCTCTTGGCAAAGCCCCGACTTGCATCCACCACCAGTAACAACTGCCCCCGCCGGAGCTATCTCTCCACATACAAGGTACCGTGTCCGCCTGGCTTCCCTTGTGACGGTTAGCGTGAGGTGTCTTAATCCTCGCCTCTCCATTGGGTCGCCTCCAAGCCTTCTTCAACTTTCTGTTCTGAACTGGTCCAATCTTTCTGTGACAATTTGCGACAAAGACTCGAAGTGCATTTACACTGTGATACTTTTTGGGACATATCGCCTTGCCTCTCTCTGAGTGGGCCTGGCCTCTGAACTTTGCGATCTACAGTAGACCCTGCCTTACTTGCCTTGCATTTGTTCATAAAAGTGTTGGTACCGAGTTGATTTCATACCCTGCCTTTTCTCTCCCGTCCTAACGAATACTAGAGTGCCATCTAGGTTAAAGCATTCACCTCTGTCTGCAAATAAGTGGTGCCGTTGAACCTAGACTTGTCGAACTATTGTTAGGGGGATTGATTTACTTATAGTAATTGTAATTGAAGTTGTTGGCCGTATTAGTGCCAGTGTGTTTTTCATAGATGTGTTTTTATAAATAAATAACTATATATCTTTACACCGAAGCTCTGTTTCGTGTTTGCTTGTTCTACTGTGTACATTGCCCTGTCTTGTATACTCCACATACTGCCTAACTCTTCTTGAGGGAAGTCTACCAAGTCTACCAAGTGAATCTGTGTGGTACAGAGTGCTACCAAGTGGGTTTACTGCCAAACACCTGTAGTCCTAAATCTTTTGCAGTGGTCCCAGAGGGAACTGCACAGGTTTCCACCTAACAGCCCGATGCATGGAGAACTCTGCCCTGACCATGGTGATCTGCGCCTCTTCCGCCCACCGCCGCTCTGCATCTATCCGCTGGCCCAACCGCAGCCACACGAAAGACACTCCCATTCCAGGGTGCTCCTGCTCTCTGGCCGATGCCTGCCCCTCTGATGTTGATGGCCCCGAGCCATCATTGCTGCCATCTAGAGCCTGCTGCTGCTGCTGTCCATGTGCCCTGTCCGATGATGCCTGCACATTCTCCATCTGCTGGTCTCCAGTTGTTGGGGTGTCCACCACTGCTGGACCGCCGACTCCCGACTGTGGCAGGGATGGGATCTCCACCAAGCTGGCTGTGTTGGTCAGGCCAAGTCCACAGGGGGCCCTGGTGGAATCTGGGCCGGAAGACGGCAGGGAGAACGACTGGCGCGTAGTCTCAACAGAGGAGGAGAGGTCTGCCAGAGTGCGTGACACATGTAGGAACCCACCGACCATGGCCCCTCCCAACTGTGCCACGTTGCCACGCAGCTCTTCGTGATGGCATGCGTGCTCCCCCAGGAAGCATGCATGTCATCACGAATGACATGCGTGCTCAACGTGACACCAATCAGGACGGAGCCCATACGGTCATGGGACTCCTCGTCTGCAGGCAGTGGAGAGGCAGATGACGTGGGCCTCCCCCCTACCTGCGGACGGGCCTGGGATGGGGCATCCCTGCTGGTGCATGGTGGTGCAGTCACAGGGTCAGGGACAGCGACATGCACAGGCCCCTCCGCAGTGACCTGTGCTGCCTCCTGACTCTGGCCCTGGACTGCACCACTCGCACCAGTGGTACTACCCCCACCAGGCCCCATGTGAGGCTCAGTAGCGGGCTCCTCCTCCTCTGTGGAGATCACCAACCTGGATGTCTCCGCACCCTCTTCCGCCATTGCAAGCCCCTGTGGGGGCTCACCCGGCCCTTCCGGTACAGCCGTAGTGGCAGACGCAGCACCAGTCCACTCTCTCCCGGATGATGGCAATTCCTGGGAGGGTGGCTGGGCCTTGCATCGCTGCCCGTTGGAGGCATCCCCACCGCTTAACTCCACAGCGCCGTCTCCACCCTCTTCTTCACTCCACGCTGCATAGAGGGAGACATGGAACACAAGCATCAAGGTACTGTACAATAGTCCCCTGGACAGGAAGCAATAACACATGACTTGCACTGTTAAATGTCACTTCCATCCTGTCCCTCCACAACACATTGGTCAATGCACGCAACACACAGGCAGAAACAGGCAGGGCGCATGCAATCAACATCAGCATCCAGGTACAAGGGCCTCTGTTAACAGAAATTTTGCCTTAAAACTCACATGCATCATGGCTGATACTGATCCCATGCACACACATCACCGGAGGGTCATGCATCATGGCTCGTACACCACAGAAACAGTGGATACAACGGTGACCACACTGCATGAGAGAATCTACACATCGTCACAGACATGTGTCATGTATCCATGGCGTTTCAAAGTCACACACACACTTCTCAGACACACAGACATGCACACTATACATGTACATGAGAGCAGCACCCATCCCTCACACCCCATCCACGTCCAAGAATAGGGACTGGCATGCATTTATGTGTGCATTCTGCATGGATCTCCCCATGTCTCATTGGAAAACATGCACCATCCATGTGGTTCACGCATTACTGGTCTTACATGCATTACCATGATGTCCCGGCACACACACATCCATACATGGCTTATGTTACACATACAGGCAAGTAGCTGACTACCAGCACTCTGCAACAGGCCCTGTTTCACACAGCAATGCATGGCCACTTACCGCTCGACTCCAGACGGGTCTTCCTCCGAAGGATCTGTGCGTGGACCGCTGAGTTTATGCGTTCCAAGACCCTCATCTGGATGTTGCTCAGGTGGACCCGGCACCCCTTTGCATCCTCTGCCTTCACGAGGCGCCGGGCCTTGTTTAGGGTCCTGGACCTGAAGTCCTCTCAGCGCTTCCGGATGTGCGTGATGTCGTGGGTTGCCACCCCCTCCGTGTTGATGGCAACCACGACGTCCTCCCAGATCCTCTCCTGTCCTTCCTTGTCGGCCCGCAATGGTGTGCAGAGGGCATCATAATGCCCCAGGACATGCTCAACCAGGACACCAACTTCCTTCTCACTGAAGCTGGTGGCCCTCTGCCTCTCTGGCTGGGGGATGCCAGTGGTCTCGGATGGTGTTTGCCCCAACATGGCGACCCCCGAGGCAGGTGTGGGTGGGTAACTGGGTCCTGGGGCTGGGCTGTGGAGCGATGGTATCCCAGTCGGGAGTCTTCTGTTCTAGCAGGGGTGCACACAGCAACTGGACCCCTGCAGATGGCTGATGTGCAGGCACCAAATAGCAGGGCACATGGGCAGCAGGAAGGAAGCAGCAAATGGCAGGTGGGAACGTGCTCGGGGGTCTTGAGGGCAGGAAAATGGCCTTTTGGGCAGGAGCGTGGTCTTGCGTGTGTTTTCACATAGCCAGCTTGATACGGAGTGATTAGGCACTTGAAAAAAGTGCACGTCAGCGTGCAATTCGAGGAAAGGCCCTTAGCGTGTAAGCGCATCTGTGATGTATCGTGCACAGGCGTTTCCCTCACACGGGGCATAGTGGATCAGCATTTGAAAAAACCACACGTCCGTGTGGGAATGTGTGTAATTCGAGGAAAGGGCCTAAGCACGTAAGTGATGTGACGCGCACGGGCGTTTCCCTCAGCACGGGTTAAAGGTGAGCAGGGCCAGCAGTTCGCTGTACGTGCCTTTCGTGGAGACCGATGTGTGCGTTGCTACTTCGTGTTGTTTTGCGCGCCATCACAACTTCACAGCGGATCAATGACGTATCTCTTTTTTTGGCGGGGGTATTGGCTACGCATGTTTTTCATCATCGTGCTAGTCTGACAGTGAGTCGCGCACGCTATTTTTCCCACTGCGGGTGCTCCAGTGTATCGTGTACCCGTTTTCGAGGTCATAGTAGCCTGCATGTCCCACACGTACATGTTTTTCGTGTTCCTGGGTGCCACCGCATACTGCGGGAGGTTAATTCCACGCACGTAGGCTGCAGGGGTTGCGTGCACGGTTTTATTGCAGTTTTCGGGTGCCTGAGCGTTGCGTGACCCGTCACTTCATCACCGGGGTCACATACAGCCTTGCAGGTGCAGGGGTGCTATTAACATCTTGCATCCCACCCCCTTCACCACAATTGCCCAGGACAATTGTGGTGTACAACTCCCATTGCCACTCCTCCATCTGTGCTAACACTACGCCATCTGTGCCATGGTTGGGTGGCCACCAAAGGTGAGGGGCACCTCAGCTGGGCATACTCCTCGTGGTGGGCGTAGTCAGGGACGTGGCCGGGGTGACCAGGGAGTAGGGGGACTCCAGGGTGTCCAGGGTGGCCGCAGAGCGGGAAGAGGCAGGGGTGCGCCACTTGAGCACGATGTTGTGCCATGTGTCGGTGCAGTCATGTCACCACCCTCTGTGGTTCCGGGAGATGCGGCTTCTGCATCTGGCACTGGCGCCCATGTGACCTGGCAGTCCGTTTCATCGACTGCCACGGGCCCAAGGGTAGTGGTAGCTGCAGGTACAGCTGTGGACACCACCACCCAGGCTCAGGGTCTGCGGCACAGGCTGCGTTGGCACTTGAAGAGTCCTTCGAAGATTTCCAACAGGGCAGGAGGCCAAACGTAGGTGCACGCAGGGCTGCCCTGACCGAGACACGTGTCCCTGGGGCAGTAATGTCATCTGCTGCCCTGACCAGCCGGGTGTTGGCAAGTGCAGGGGCAGATGCAGCAAACAACACCCCAGTTGTGAGTCTACCAACCAGGACAGTCACAGTCAATGACCCTGCCACAGTGGATGTTTCTGCGCAGGGTCCATTAGAGGGCACCCAGCTGCCACTGATGCAAGTCAGGGCTTTGGTCGTCCTTCCACCTGCCACTCCCTTGGCTCAATCCACTGGTGCCACTGGCCATACTGATCAGGACGGCATTTGCCAGTCAGGGTCTGCGCCACAATCCAAGAGGAGGAAGGTTGCACCTGCAGCACAGGCTGGGACCCCACACACATCCACAAACTCCTGCGTGTCGAGGAGGAAGCCTTTCTGCAACCAGGAACTGGACTTCCTCGTGGACTACGTGCAGGACCATAGCCGTGACATGCTAGTGGGTCCTAATTGTCAGGCTACGGCTGCCCACCGTGATACCCACTGGAAGCAAGTTGCGGAACATGTGAGGGCATTCGGCCATGAGGTGCGCACGGCGCAAGAGTGCAAAAAGCATTGGAATGACCTCAAACGCACTGCTAAGGCTAAGCGTGCCTCAAATTACAACTTGACTCTGGTGACTGGCAGTGGGCCTGCACCTGAGGAGGAAGACCTCACTCCGCACGAGTCACTCGTTGCGGAGTTCATACCACCTGAATCAGTTGAAGGAGTGGGAGAGATGCCGGACTTTGATGCCCAGTCCTGTGAGTGTTGCTGCGTGTTTGTTGAGGACATGTGTGTTTTACTTGTGTGATGTGTTGTGCATGACTGCCACTACATGTCATGTGTACATGGTCCTGATGTGCAAGTAATGCAATGCTTCACTGATGCATGGCTGCACTGCAGGATGGTGGACATGTGGAGCAGACGGGGACTGTTTGCATCACCACTATTGTACCCTACTCACATGCTGGTCACCAGGATGCCCCTTCGGTCCATGTTCCAGCTCACTGGCCCTTCTGCATGTAGACTGGGGTGACCTTCCTCTCAGCCCTGGGACTATGTCATAGCATGACTGACGTGCATGTGTCCTCTGCCTGCATGCGGGTACTCCATGTAGGCATGCTCCCTTGCCCCTCCACCCCCCCTCTGCACCCCAATTTCACCTTTGCACTGGTCTGCATCACTTTTGCCATTAAGTATTTGCCTGTTCATGAATCCTGTCTACATGCTAACTTCCACCAGCCAACCTCCAGACATATGATGTGTGGTACATCCTTTGTACTTGATGCAGGGTGTCTCACTTGGACTGTGCAGATGTCAGATGCTCCTCAGGGACATGAGTGGCCATTCATGCACCATGTGCATTCCATTCATACCCCTATGTGTCCTTGACTGGATGATCATTGTAGTACATGTCCAGGGTGACCTACATTACATGGCATTTCATCAGCCTTTCCATGGCCACTGTGGCTCAGTCCTGCGTCGCACACATGTTTAGGGTGTGACAGTATGTGTGGGTCAACGGCCTCAGCCTGTTTCATGCCAAATGACTCTGTCCAAATGGTGTAGTGTCTTCTTCACACGTGGGTGCACTTCGGAGTTTTCATTATGTGTCCTGCTTATTGTCCCATCATCATCTGCTGTGTTGCCACTTGACTCACATGATGCAATTGATGCTAGTAAACACTGTCTGTCAATACACAGGTCTATGGTCATCCTTTTGATACCATGCAAGGCATCCCTGCATTTGCACTTGGGGGGAGGGGTGGTTTGCTTGTAGCCATGCTACCCATTGCATGCACATTGCACGTGATGCCTGAAGTTGACCTTGCACTGCCTTCACATTTTCTGATGCACATCATGAAGTACTTGAACATGTAGATAGTGAGTAACGTACAAATTTGCTGCACTGCATCGACCCACTTCTGAGAGATATAACACCCTTCTACATGCCTAATCACAGAAGCAATGTCAAGTTGACACAGCATGCATGGCAGGTTCTCTTTTGTGTGTGACATGTCTGCTTGATGTGTTTGGTGTCTGTGTGATGTCTATGTGTGTGTGTGTGTTGTGTGATTCTAACATGTGTAGTGACCTTTTTTCTCTCTACTTTTCAGATGATGACGCAATGGAGCCAGAGGATGGTGTTGTCATGCCAGGCACAGGGTTGTTATCACTACAGCAGCCCGGCACAAGTGGGGGTCGTGGGGTGGTAGGCCACGAAAACCCACATGTGCTACAGTCCATCTTGTCTTTGGCTGGCAATGAGTCCAGCCCTGATGACCACTCTGACGTCCATGTCGAGTTGGATGTGCATCAGGTCCATATGTCAGGGGTGAGTGATTCTGATGTGGGCACTCCTCTGTCCGTGACACCTGCACTGAGGGGTCAGACAGTGTTGGAACCTCTGCCTGTGGTGGATCGGTATGCAAGGTCACCCTCCACACCAGTCACTGATGTGCCTGGGCCATCACATCGATGGGGGCATGTAGTCGTGCAGCCGTGGGCGGTGCCAACACAACGAGGACACCCGTTCCTTGGGTCCTGCAGGTGTCAAGCCCAGCAATGCGGTGGCCGTGCGCAACCACAGCATACTGAGTGGGAGCAAGACATGACTGCCGATTCTGAACGCCAGGGGGCAGCAATGGAGAACATCGCTGTGAGCATGGAGCGTGTGGCCCAATCTGTGCTCCCCCCTGCTAGGCAGGTGCTTCTCCAGCAGCTGGCGGCACGGTCCATGGCCCGCTTGCTCAGGCTGGGCATGGCGGCCTTAGACAGGGAATGCCTGGCTGAAATGTGTCTCCGTGAAGCAATTGCTGCTCACACAATGGCACACATGGAGGGCCTGAGTCCCTCAAATCCACTCTGGGTGTCCTATTGATGTCCCAGAGGGCGCGGTCAGAGGAGAGGTTTGAGCAGCTTGAGCAAACCATCTCGGCTGAGCTACGTGCTTGACAGGAGGTGCATCAGTAGTCCAGCCAGGCCTTGCAGGAAGAACTCCGTGTTACACGTGTTACCTTACAAGAGGAAGCACGCGTATCATGGGAGGTTCTGCATGCAGACCTAGGTGTCATCGCCACACAGAACCAGGCTCACCCGTCCGTCAGACTTGCTGCTGACGAGGGGCAAGCTGCGGCTAGGCGTGGTCAGGCTCCTGTGCCACGTCCTCCTTTCCAGGAAGAGCCAGACTGGGACGACAAGGTATCTCCCACATAGGTCGGGCTGTGCAGGCGTTGAGCCATGGAGGATTTGTTTTCCTCAACATCATCGCATGTGGGTGTTGAGCAGCACCCTGTACCTCCCCCCTCCAGTGTGCCCCCTCACCTCCGGGTCGTATGTGGCCATTTTTGATTTTTCTTTTAGTTTAGTTAGTTAACTTTCAATTTGATAGTTAGTTTAATTAGGTAATGTAGGTTTTCATAGTTTGTCTAATTAGTTAATATAGTTTAAAATTGCTTGTCTATTGTGCTTTCATGTGACAGTGTGGTGCTTTGTGGCTTTCGAAAGCATCCACTGTCTGTTCCAGCTGGTCCTTTCAAGCTTGTCTCGTGTAAGTGTTTGCAGCTTGGGGTCCTGACTCACATATGCCACTCCTGCTTCCCTTATCCATGGGCTCGCAAGGATGGTTCGGTGTTACAGCCTATTACACAAGGGCTTTGGACTGTCATATCTGTGGCATGCCCGCTGCTGTACTACTTGTGTTGACACCCCTAGTGGGGACGATAGGGGAGATATTGACCACAGTTCTTCCTTTGCCAGATGGGTGGTTTCATGATTCATGTGTGCATTAATTGCTCTACATTGTGTAGTATGTTTCTTATCTTTGCTGTACATGTGCTTGATGCAATTCATCCTGTAGACAGTGGCTAACACACTTGCCTGTGAAAGTCGCACTGATGGAGTGATTTCTCATGTACGTCTCTGACATGGCCCAGTCATGACATGTCTGAGGAGGCACACACAGAGAAATTTCATGCATTAATCATGTGTTTTCTGCCCTTTCTGCAGGGGGATGAGCCTCCAGACCACCTTTCCCAGCAGACATGGCCCATTGGACGTCTGGAAGCTGGCCACGTTCAGTGGTGCAGACATGAGCATGTGTGCACAGGCAGAGCCACTCATACATCCTACAGAAGCTGACATGTTTCAAGGAACTCCAGGCAAGATGAGCAGCACAAGGGGGCCACAACGCAGCCAACCGTCCACCAGGCCAGTTGCACATGCATCCTAATTAGCACCACTGACAGTAAGCTTGCGCAGATATTGGTGTTGAAGCGCACGATAGAGCTAAGATGGGTTGGTGGATTAATGGCTAGTTGATGGGAAAGTTGTCAGGGGCACATGCAGGGGCAGTGGCACATATCCTCCGGTCCACCATGGTCAATTGAAGCAGTTGTATTAGCCATGTAGCATTCCAAGACAGGGAAAGAAGCAGCTCACACGGACAGACAGCTAGGGACAGACTTGTGTGCAGTGCATTTCATTTTCAGGTTGAAATTGCCACATGCACTACCTACTTTATTTAGGTTATGCTGGAACATGACTTGTACTGAAGTCGTACCTTGCTAAATGCATCTGGCTGCTTACCCAGGGAACATTGGATGTTGTGTGAATCTTGACACATTGGTCTTCCATTTTCCACGCACCCACCGGCACATGACTTACTGCATTGACTGTGTATGAACCATCACGGGGGGAATCTTACGTATGGGTACGAAGCACCACACCAGATCATTTGTTTGTACAGTATTTTGTTACTTTGGGGCATGCATGGTGGTGTGTCTGTTATGGGCACGCACAGATTAGTGACTCTGGCTCTCTTTGCAGCATTGAACTGCTCATGTTACCGGACCTGAGAGTGCACAGGCAGGAGGCCAGCACTTACCCCAGAGATAAGTTTCTCTTTGTCTTCAATTTGCGTAATTTGGTCCTATGTGCATGATGTACACGTTTGGTCTGATTGTGTATGTGTTAATATGATTGTTATGTTTTTGTACATTCCCTACTTTCCCTTGTCAATCCTACTCCCCTCTCCTGCCCCTCATTTCGGTTATCCAGTATACCAATGCCTGTCCCGACTGCATATCCCTGACCCTCCTTCCCCACCAGGATCTCAGAGGCCTGTGTGAGTTTGACCTTGCAGGCACCCAGACCACGGTGGGGGTGGTTGGTCCATGCCACTCCTGTGCCTGTACATGGGAGCTGTGACAGTACACATCAGTTTGTGGTGCATCATTCTATATTATGTACCACACATGGTACACATCCTGTTGTGACATTGTTTTACTGTGCTACCTTGGTTGTTCCATCATTGTGCTAGTACTTGGCCTTTGTGACGTACTGCTACTTCAAGTCATCTACTGGAGGCTCTTCTGGTTTGTTTTGCTGCCTGAAGTCTTTTTGCTTGGCTTCTGTGTTTGTCTGCTTTGAGTTCTCTTTGATTTGGTGTTTTTGCAAGTCAAGGTGGCCTCTGTGGGTGCTGTACACTTTTTACATGCAAGGTGGAAGATGGAGACAAAGGGGACGGGTGATCCTGTGGCCAGGTGAACTTTAAGGATGAAGGCTACATACCCCATTGCGCAGTTGTTCAGTGAGTCATGGTGATATGTGAGGGAGGGGGGTATTTTGTTGTTGGACTGTTGCCTTGCCCCACAGTGTGATTGGCAGCCTGACATTGTAATTGTGGTATCCAATGTACTTGATGTATTCTGCTGATCAATGGCTGTTCATGTGTTGTGTTTACCTTTCAGGTGTGAGGGTATAGTTATGGTTTGACATGCTGGGGTGTACACATGGGCAATGTTCACATGTGATGAGGCCACTAATGGTCACTCGATTGCACATGTATGTATTGAGCGCATGTCCCTACTGACACACACACTCGCACTATGATCCACAACATGTACAACCACCCATCCATGTCCACATGTGCACTCAGTTTGCCTTCTGGGGCCCACTGTGTCCCTGCAGCACATGATCTATGACCATTTGTGGATCCAGTATATGCGTGATTTGTTTTTTTATTTAGTTTGTCGTTTTCATGTGATGTTCAGGGTGTGCGTCACACACAATGGCTGGTCACTGTGCTGTGTGCTGAGCAGTGTGTTGCAGGAGATGGACACAGCACACGTATTATGCAGTGTTTATTTTGCCGTGCACAATGTGCATGTGTACAGGCATTCATTGTTATGTTCAAGCTACAACTGTTGTTATGCATTTGAGTATCTTTCATCTGATTCCATGTCAGGCATCATTGTCTGATGCCGCTTTGCATTTTTCACATGTCAATGTGTACATTATTGTTACTGTGTTGGAGTTTTGCTATTGCTTGCCATGTCATGTTGTGGTTTTGGTGGCTTTGTGTGACATACCAGTGATTGTCATGGCCTGTTTTGCAGGTCTGTGTGATACACACCTCACATGTGTACCTTTCGGTCACACAGGATTGGTTAGGTTTGAGTAGCTTAGGGATGCACACAATGTGGGACTTCCATGGCAACATTCTCAGGGTGGTAAGGTTGTGACAGTTGACTGTCTCTTTGTCATCATTGATTGTCACCTGGTATGTGCCAGGCCTGTGTGCAATCCGCAGGGGTGGGAGTTTAGATGAAAAATGTGGCCACAAGCTGGGTCTGGTCTGCCTCACCATGTGCCCTATACCCTTCCATGGGCAGCACCTATACGTGTGGTTGGGGATGTGGGGGCACCACCATGTCCACTGGTACGCCCTGCCCTGTTGCAACATTGTGCAGGACACATGCTGCGACAATGATCCTGCACACTACTGGGGGTGCATAGAGTAGCTGCCCACCAGAGCAGTCAAGGGAACGGAAGTGTGACTTGAGCACTCCGAATGTGTGCTCCACTATGGCCCTGGTTGCAATATGGGCAGTATTGTATCTTACCTGGGATGGTGTGATGGGGTTCTGGATTGGCGTCATCATGTGGTTGCTCAGAAGGTAGGCATTGTCACCTGGAGAGGTGATAATGGTTGTGATTATTGGGGTTTGTGTATTTGTCTGTGTGTGACATGCATGCATGTGCACAGGCATTTGTACTCACCTAGGAGCCATGTGTCGCCATGCTGCCCAACTTCCAGGGCCCGGCTCAGGGCAGACATTCTGTATATGAAAATGTCATGGGTGGAGCCAGGGTAGTTTGCATAGATAGAGGTGATGATTCCCTGGCATCGCATACCACCTGCACATTGATGGAATGCCAGTGCTTGCGGTTTCGGTAGATGTGCTCAGTGGCCCTAGGTGGACGTAGGGCCACATGGGTGCAATCTATGGCACCAAGCACTTTGGGGAAGTGTCTCACCCTGTAAAATTCCTGGACAACGGCCTGCCTTTCTGCGGGCGTTCTGGGCATGTATATGTGCCTGCTGACTGAGGGGCGCGCAGTCATGATTGCCAAGACCTGGTGTAGGCAGCGTGACTGCGTGGCCTGTGAGACCTCCCCCCCACCATGGCAGTAGTCCGCTGAAATGACCCAGTGGCCAAAAAATGTAGGCCATTGAGCACCTTCTCCAAGGGGCTCAATGCTTGGGAGCAGAGGGTGGGGGATGTAAGGCCATCTTCCCACTCCCTGACCAGATCTAGGATGATACGAGGTGGAAACCTATACCTGCCGTAGACCAGGTCGTCAGGCATCCCAAAAAGGCTAGTCTGGGGGGAAAAAATGTGGGCCCTGGCTATTCTCCTCCTCCTGCGGTGTCCCACGATCAGTGCTGAGACGAATGGGGCATTCAGTAGCGGTATGTACGTGTTTGTTGTTTGTGCGCACTTTTATACTGTGCGCGGGGACGCTTACGCCTGCTTTCCTGTGGCGGACATGTTGACGCCTGTGCGCGTCTTTTAGCGTGTGCTTGTTTCCCGAATTCAAATCCCCATTTCGTGCATTACGCCCTGTGTCCCACCCCCTTTTTGGTGTGTGCGTGGACGTTGTGCACTGTCCCTGTGCGCGTCGCGCACGGCGTTCGGGTTGTTGCAATGACGTGTGCGCCCGTGTGTGCCACACACAGATTTGTCACACAACCAGTGGAAAACACGCGCAGCGCCTTCCTTGAATCGCACGCATGCGCGTGCGCTTCCTTTCTCATGCTTGCGCCACTTTGCGCCAGCTTGCGCTGGGATTTTCGGCGCACGTTTGTTCCGTGAATCGGCCCCTCAATGTGAACTTTTGCCATGCATGATGTATCATGGATGCAAAGATTATTGGTTTTCATTAATACATATCTTTATTACAAAAGGAGGCTGATGAAACATGTTAAATAAAACAAAATATTACTAAGTAAGGCACATTCCTATGCATTTAGCACCAGAAGCAGCTGTTTGTATTTTGTAACATTTTTTATCTATACCAATGCAGCACACGGCAGCACGTCCAGTCCTATACAAACCACACAATGGTGTGGGGCATAGATGAAATGCATGACATACTGTCAACATTGAAGGTTTTACCACATTCTTAATGGCTGCACATAAAATTCAGCATGCACCGGGCTTAGACAGTATTTGCAAAGCACTGCCCTAAAGGCTTAAAATGCAGCAAATCCTGCACTCATGTGATATTTGCAAACCAATGTCCTCCAAATCTTTTGCATATTAAAATATGTTACTGCACATTAGAACATATATGCAAGTCAAAAAAACCAAAAATATATATTTTGTGCATATGTTAGTGAAAATAGAAGAATATAGGTAAACAGTTTGATGGTCACCCATTTATATACAATATCAGTGAAAAACCTTTCTTAAAGGGATGTTATGGTTACAATTAAAATGAAACCCCCCAGAAATGTACCAGATATGCCAGATATGGCAAGATAAGTAGCCATAACTCGTGCCATCACTGTGCACTGCTAAGGCTAGCACCCAGGACATCAAAGATGACATCACACATGCCATTGATGACATCACTGATGACATCACATATCTGGGCCAGTTGTTTTTGTTCACTGACATGTCTGGGACGTTGTTTTTGTTCACTGTGAGAATTTTAAAATTCAAAAGGTGCCATATATCTAGGGCCGCATTACGACCCTGGCACTCCCAGATTGAAGGGGGGGGCGGTACAGCACCGGCCCCCTTCATTCCGGGAGCACGGATTACAAGCTTCCCATCACGGGACCCGGATCGCACGGCTGGTAAAACCAGGCGTGCTTTCCGAGTCCCGCGAGGGGAAGAGGGAGGCAATAATGGGTCAGACGTAATCTGCCCGTTATTACCTCCATCCCCGTTCCCATTGAGGAACCCAGTAATGGAGCCCAGAACGGTGGCAGCAATTGAGCAAATAGCTCCATGGCTGCCACCGTTCTCGTAATGAGGCCCCTAGATTTTAAAGTTGTTTTATGTTGTTAAGGTACTTTCCTTAGGGTTTGGCCTCAGCGCTTGGTGCACATACATGTAGAAATAAGCAGGCCTTAAACACGGAATTCATTTGTATACATGATGATGAACTCTAATGTTATTGTCATTTTCTGGTGATGTTGTTTCTTTCCTCCTTACTGGAGATTCCCTGTATGTGCCTCAGGTTTCTATGCATTGTTGCTCTTCATATGTATTGTTCATACTAACACATGTGTATAGTAAGTCTTGTATTGCTAATCCCAACTTTAACATAAGTGAACATTCTGATAGTCCTACATTTATTATTTTACTAGCCAATATTACCAGATTAAAAATACTGTACTTGTATGGTGCATGCTGCACCCATTACCTATGTGTATGTATTATTAGTTTTCTGTAGTAACAACAACACTGCGATATATTTTTTTATTTAAATGAGTACATTTTTCAATACGTTAAGTAGTTATGAGTGGTCTCCTGATCACCCCTGATATGTTGCTACCAACATTGTATACACAATCCCTTGTAGGGACTTTTCATCCAAATTAATTTGATTTTTGATGTCATCAGTGATGTCATCAATGACATTTGTGATGTCATCTTTGATGTCCTCGGTGTTAGTCTTAGTAGTGCATGTGGTGGTGTGAGTTTTGGTTGCTTAGCTTACCATAACTGGTGAATGCCAGTTGTTTTTAGATTTTACTTGTAACCATAACATCCCTTTAACAAAGTATTTTCACTGAATTTCATAGGTTTTTTACCAGTGCACTCTAATTTGCTACAGGTTTCTTATATCATACTCACCCCCAATGTAGCAGCTGTAGAGTCTGTGTACAGTACAATAGTCCGCAGACATCAGGTAGCATCAACAAAACCCACAAGCACAGGGGACAACAGAATATTTTGTACCCTTCTAACAACAAAAACATACAAAAACCAACATTACTAATATTTACTAATATACATTTTTGTACAATTCAGAATTTACAAATGTAAAACTAATTTTCATTTGGCACACAATATTATTGAATGTACAAAACACTAAGCATAACTGTACACCTCACATTATCAGTTTAGTACAACTCTTCATATGCACTAAGAAACAATACAACATCAGGACAATGGAAAGCAATGTTTAAACTGCATTGTTGGCCAATCTAAGAGGTTTCAAGTGAAAACGTTGCCATTCCCCACCTCCAACCAATATTCTTAATACTTCTATCAACTTTCTACAACTTTTTACGCCACCAACATTCATGAATGTCTGAGGGTATCGCAGACGTCCCCGGACATCTTGTGACCACACCTCTGTGGCGTAATGAGGTGTCCGTGAGCGGTGTCTGTGCCTTGTGGACATTTTGAAATTGCATTTTTGGACGATCCGAGAAGTTTGAAGTTAAAGGTTTACCCTTCCAGAGCTCTGAGTGCCATTCCCAGTTGATCTCTCAACTTTTCACAACTTTCTAAGACCTAATTTAAATTCCTGAGTCTGTGGACAGGAGAAATATCAGCAGACGGTTCCTCTGAAGTAACCCATTACTTTTAGCAATTCTCAATCTGGCAGATCAGGAGAGAGCATCTTTTGGGAGCTACTTGCAGGAGAATGGTATCTGTCTCAGCCATACCTTCTCGCCAGGGGCCACCACCACCTAGAGGCCTAGAAAGGGGAACAGGCACACTGATGCAGAGGAGGAAAAAGAGGAGGACGAGGATGAGGAACAGAAGCTACCTACCTCCAGCACCCATAAATAATCATGGGAGTGATGTTTTTACAACTGTAGGATTGGTACCAAAGGCTCAGTCTGCTGTGTTAAATGCAATGAGTGTGGAGTCACACTCAGTCATGGACAACATGGGAAGTACTCCTTTGGTACCACCTCTATGCACCGCCACACCAGCCCATTCCACCCGGGTGCTCTGAGAAAGGCTGGTCCTTTCTCTGGGAGTAGGCTTTCCTCCTCTACCCCATCTTCATCAACTGTTCCTGCCACCACATAGTGTACTCCTGTGGGGCATAATATTCCAGCGGCTGCCTCGCACATCATACAAGAAGCTGTTGATCCTTTCTTTTCTAGGACAACAGTACTGTGTATGTACTGCAACACACCATTCTGCAGAGTGAAGCAGTTGCAAAGTGCTTTCGAGGCTGCGGTCAAGGAGAATGAGAAACACTGTCCCCTTAACTTAAATGTAAGGCAGGCCCAATATCTTTCGATGTCTACCTGTCCCTCCTTATCAGTGGTTGGTGCCCCTTACCTCCATGCCTCTCCCTCCAAAGAAAACCCCAAAAAACTACAAAATAAACAAATACAAAAAAGGTTCCATTGGGAGCCACCTTTCACAGTTAAAAAATAGAACAAAAAAAAGTAATTTTATAGACTCCAGCTTCTTTACATTTTTCAGTAGAGTAGTTAGACTCAATAAGATTCTCCAACATTTTCTTTAACATTTTGTTCTATGCTAATGGGAATAATGGAGCATTGTATACTAGAGATAAAGAAAAAAGGACAGAAACAATTTTCTGTCCCAGATACTTTTCTATAGCATACAATAAGTAGCATAACTTTCACAGCACCTTGTGTGGACAATTTAGTACACAGACAGTATAATAGTCATAGACCCCCAGCAAATTACAGGGGAAGGGTGGGTTTAAACTCAATAAAAAAAACGTGTTCCACCGAGTGGCTCTTAACAGAATATTCATTTTTTTTTTTTTTTTGGGGGGTGGTTTACATACTATACTAACAAATGCTCTACTGTACTAAATTGTTTTTATAACTTTCACAAAATCTGCTTCAAACTTTTTTTCTGTTTTTGCTTTTTATCTACTACAGCTACTAACAAATACTTCATTATATATTTTACGTGTTCACAGAAACTGTTTCAATGCATTCTGAACATTGGAAAGAAAAATCAAATTTTCAACATCTGTCAAATGGGATCTGTGTGATTGTATCATCGCGGAATGGTCAGCAATGGAAATGTCTGCATGGGAAATGTACGCAACACAGAAATGTTCATACATTTCCCATGCGGAGAACCATTAAAATCACGCAGATTCAAACTCACACACACATACACAAACTCACTCACTCACACGCCCAGCACACCCCCACCACACCTCCAGCCCCCTACTTACCTTCCCTTCCGACACACTGTGTCTCTGTGGTGCCGGTTCCCTTTCACTTCCGTGATCGGGAACCGACGCTGCAGGGTCCTTTTCTTTTCCTTTTTTTCACTTTGCTTGAGCTGCGGGGGGTGTCCCCCGTAATCCCCACCTACTATACTATATAGTACAGTGAACGGGGTGTTGCGGTGGTCCCCCCTGCAGTCCCCAGTTTTTTTTGTTTTTCTTTTTACTGGCGGGTGCCTGAGGTGCGTGTTCCCCGCAACACTCCAATCACTGTTGTGAGAAGGGTGTTGCGGGGGAGACCCACCAGGGCCCATACTGACCCTACCAAAACACCTAAACACAAACACGAAAGGTTCAAACCTTTGGTAGTTAGAACTTTTCGTGGTGTGTGTTTTAGGTTTTTTGGTGGGATCGGTAATTTTTATTCAGACTTTTCGTCTGAAACCGTCAAATGAAATCCATCTGTTTGAAAAATATTCACTCCATCAAACATTATAGTTTCATTGTGAAAATATGTCATTCCTACAACCTATATAAAAAAAAAAGCACATACAGATTTATTTACAATCTGCCTGGCTTTTTCAATTTGTGGACAAAACAAGTTAGAAGGTTTAGACATTTGAGAAAAAAAATCTTTGAAGCTATAAACAGTTCAATTAACATTGTAAATGTATCCTTCATTGCAAACTGTAAGGATAATCCAATCACAAAGCTCAAACTGTTGCCTCCACAGTGTACTATAATGATGTCTGGATGTTTCAAATTAAGCATAATCTCGCACACAGTAACATTTCCACCCACTTGAATCATCAAACTCCATGCCAAGAAACTTCACATTCTTCTAATCTAAGATTCAAAGACATTACACACTGCTCAGAGTAATCCTTTAGCCAATGGATCCAAAAATCTCCCAAAATGAACACACTCTGCTTCTTCATAGCCATAGCCATCTTCACTTCACGCAAGAAAGAAAAGACTTGCTATCCTCTGTTCCTGTACACTTCAACTCCTCCTCCACAACCATGAAACCCGATTTACTAATACACAGATGTCAATGCCAGGCATCCTTGAAAGACCTGGATGGCACGTTTCAGTCCACAGGACTAATGTACATGTCTGCAGACTTCATGGCCAATTAAAAGGAATAGGGAGGTTTAAACTCAATTTACATTTTTTATTCAAAAGACTCTTTTTAATTTTTTGTGAGTTTGTTCAAAAAGACCCCTTTTCCCTTTGTTGTGTTTTTTGTACTATAGAAACACATGCTGCACTGTACTCATTTGTTTTTTTATAACTTCTACGAAATCTGCTTCAAACTTTGTTTGTATTTTTCACTTTTATATCCTACATCTACTAACAAATGCTTTAGTATACACTCCTCATGTTCCCTTTTCATTTTTTCACAGAAACTGTTTCAATGCATTCTGAAGATTGGAAAGAAAAATCTAATTTCCAACATCTGTCAAATTAACTCCATCTAAAAAAAAATATATTCATGCCATCACCTTTTATGCTCTCATTGTCAAATGAAGCCACCCCTATCCCTTGTAAAAAAAAAAAAAAACGCACATACAGCTTTATTAATATGCTGCCTGACTTTTTCCATTTGTGGATAAAACAAGTTTCACACATTTCCACATTTGCCTTTGATTAATTTCTGAAAAAATTATCTTCAAAGCTGAAAACAGTTCCATTAGGCTTTTCAACTTATCCTTCCTGGCAAACTGCAAGGATACTGAAGTCACATATACCAAACTGTTGCCTCCACACTGTACAATAATGATGTCTGGGCGTTTAAAGTGAGCCATATTCTCACAGAATGGTAATAAGGGCACCCTGTTTAACCCACAAACTGTATACAAGGAAACTTCAATTTATTCCAATCCAACATTAGCAGAAAAGCCACTGGATACAATGTAAAGATTCAATAAATGGATCCATGAATCTCCCTGCATCCCCACACTTAGCCTTTTCATAGCTTTAGCAATCTTTCACCACTTAACTTTACACAAGAAACAAAGCAGGTTCTGCCCTATGTTCCTTCACACTTCAGCTCCTGCTCACAACCACAAAACCTGATTGCCTAATCCCCAATGTCCATGAATGTTGACGACTGTCTGCAGTCCCCGCAGTCCTATGTCCATGCTAGGCATCCTTGAAAGTCCTGAATGGCACGTGCAGGTCAGCATACTATCACTTTTGTCTGCGGACACCATCGCACATGGCAGGCCTTCTACTTTTTTAAACATTTATGTTCCTACAACTCCCTCATTGGCTATTTTCAAAAAGTCACATATCCATCCATAAATCACATTCAAAACCTCTACATGTAACTATGTCACCTCAGTTCAACTCTTCAGACATTTGAAGTCTCAGAGTACATGTATTCTGTCATTCACAGCCTCCTGCATCAAAAGCTACCGTGAAACTCTCCAAGATGTCTATTTGCAGATTCAACAATATCTACATCTAACAAGACATAGTACAGTTATGCTTATATTTTTTAAGATTTTCTTTCAACACCTGTATAAATACATTTACAGTATTTTCTTCCACTTACCCTCAAATAAGCATTTCAATAAGTATATTCTCTCTTCTAACGATTCCTATCAAATGTCCTGTATTGCAACATTCTGCACCTGGTCCCATGAAGTGGCAATTACTTACATTTACTGCCAACATATTGGACTTCCACACACCAACTACAACTTAACAGTGTTCTACAAATGAATTGTTACTTCATTTCCCTTACGTGTAGAAAAAAGTTACAAACAATGCAGCAGTAAATTAATAAATGTCCTTTTTAACTTTCAGCAAAATGCTCCTAAATGAAACATTTTTTTAAAACAACAGCATGTGTTCTTGCTTTTAAATGTCATACTTTCCAACCTTTCTCATCACATCCCTTATAATGCCACCATTGTCCTCTTGCTCACGCATATGTGTATACTGCCAATGTATCTATATGCAACACTTGTCCTTACATACACAAAAATAGTTGTTTCAAACACCACTAATATAGGACTCCATACACTAACAACATACATTGCTCCAACTACAAAATCCCATTGCAATACCACTATGCCACAGTTTCCCTGTTCTTAAAAACACTGTAACACATTACAAATACAATGCACCACAAATACTGCACATTTCTTATTAAAAGCACCAGCACAAACATTGCCCTACTGCAAACACATGCATTGTTTATGCATTTTAACATCAAGACAAACTTTACTGTACAGCTAATACCATTACATCATAGCCCTAGAAGAAACTGTTCCGTGCTGCAAAAATAACCCTTACATGCCAATGTCTACCCTGTTCCTTATAATGATCCACACAGCACTAGTCACAGTCTAATTGTTCTAATAACATAGTTAACATGCTTTTGTAGTCCACCCATAACATAACTTTATTGACTATTTTTTCCAACAGCTCCTACCTTAATAAAGAACACTTAGTAAAACTACATCACCATTACCACATATACCAACTAACTTTCCTTTCCAATTACAGGTAAGAAAAGATTGGCAAAGACAACTACCGAACAAAGAAAACTCTTCACATCCTACAAAGTAAGTACATTAATATAACATTCATATCTCTCTAATTGAAACAATGAATTTTTACTATATATTAGCCTAGCATATGTTTTACTGCTCACCAATATTGTATTTCACTCCTACTCAATCTATTGCAGCATTCACACTCTTTCTAATACTATATGATCATTGGTCTATATTCAAAAAACCACCACCAATTCCGTAATGCCGAAAAACACATCCATCTCTCATCAACTTCTGTGCCACAATTTCATTTCTTTACTTTTCTATGTGAAAGTCCTACATCCTCGCCCATTGCATTCCAAATTACTAACACACATTAGCACACATACACACACTCCCTCACCTCTTTTCAATTACACCCACACAGCTCTCATACATATGCACTAAATCACAACAGTGCAGCAACCACTGTTTTCCTCAATACATCGTAATATTCCTAGTTATTAAATGAAACCACCACTCCCTTACTAACGTAAGTACTGCTCAACAGATTCTACTATCAATACGTCAGTACCCATTTGCCATCACAAGAATATATTTATTTTACACAACACCACCCAATGTCAATTTGATATTTAGCCAAGTCCATCACAGTTATACAGCTTCCTACTCTTATAACCATCCTACACACACCTATCATCCCACTACACAATCACACAGCACTCTAGTCATCTTTACAATAACACCCACACACCCATGCATAATACATGCATACACATTCGACGACTTTCAAACCCAAACTTTCTTTTTTCCCAACAGACAGAACAGAATGCCTACTAAAAACGAACTCTTTAGATAACAAAGAAAATATACAGAAGATAAAAAAGAACAAGCCTTATAGTCAAAAGCCTCTGAAAGAATGTCTATAAAAACATTAAAACAAAACAACTAGTAACCTCACTCAAAATAAACCAGCCACCTCTAAAAAAAAGTGAGACCCCTCTTGCAAAAATTAAAAAAAAACAAAGATGTACAAACAAAAGAAAATGTACTAATGAATCTTATACTATATCTAGCAATGTTAACATAGCCACACTAAAACAATCCAGAAAATCAATTTTACAAAAACATTTTCACTGTAGAGTTCTTAAAAATTGTATAAAGGAAGCCAACAAGTCACGATATAGCCTTGAACACTACTGCAGAAAACGAATACTCGAAGCTCTAACATACAACACATTTCTCCTAAAGAAAACATTGTTTACATTAATTTTAAACAGAATAAAACCACAAACTAAATCAATAAACAAATTACAAAAAGTACTTCTACACATGCACAATGTCAGTATCGATACCTTTCAAACTTCTGCGAAGATGAATGGATTCATACAAGCAGCACATAACCATATTTCAATGAAGAGGCTTGTAAACAAGAACAAATAAACTCAATTACCATAGACAATAATGGGTGAGGCTATGAAGTGGTGTGAGACATCATTATGGCAAAAGAAACCCTTATAGAAAAAACTTCCCCAACAAAATGTCAACCAATTTTTCCTTTTGCCCAAACAAACCGCCCAGTGTAAAAATGGATGTGCAGCTCAATATGTAATGTATGCCAACAATCCTTTACATTTTCATGACAATTCCTGAATCACTATGTGAAACTAAGAGACAAACATAGAATCAAAATTTTATAAACCATGGATCCACACTGGACTGTGAGGACATTCATTAGCCTGCATTTGAGGAACTGCTTGCAAAAGCACCTTCCACCACATCAAAATGTTAGAAACACACCATTCTGTTCTGAAACCTTGTGCATACACTGCGCTATGCAGAAAGTCCTGCTCTCGAACAGCAACATTTAAACAACATTCTCCTACATAGAACAGCCAAAGAACTCCCTCGACAAATAGAACACATCCAAAGTAAATATTTTGGAACTGAAGTAACTTAGGAAAACATTAGTGAAAACCTCACAAACAACAACCTCCTTACAAACACATAGAAAAAAGAAATAGCAAAGTTTCAAAACCCATCTGTCTGTTGTCGCAGATATTTTTCTAAAAAGAGCACACACATAGTAGAACTGGACTACAAAATAAAGGACAATAGGAATCCCAATAATCCCAATTAGCTATACATTTAACAGCAGAAAATAAATACAACATTAACTGATCCCCCAATAGTTTGCACGTACTGCAACACAAAGCTTGACAATAACCAAATGCTATCAGTGCTATCACTAATAACTTAAAAATCTTCCCACCTCCAAAGGTTTTCCAACAACTTAACTTGTATGAGAGCATTATAATCCAAACAGCACACCCATATCTAGATATAATATGCCTTCAACCCAAAACTGCCAAATTGCCTCCATCTAAGTTACTAAAAGGCATTTGTGGCAAATTAGTATATTTGATATTAGATTTTAAAGAAAATGTAGAGACTCTAGGAGTACAACAGCCAATAGATCAATCTTTGATTGTACTAGTTAATGGTGTACAAACCAAAGACAAACACATTTGGCAACAACTAGTCGACTTAAAGAAATTCAGAAAAGCCCTACAATATCTCAAAGAAAACAATGAATACTACAGAGATATACACATAAAGGAAAACTTAAGAGAAAACACCCAAATAATTGAAGATTCACTACAAACTGGACAATTTGAACATGCAGATCCTGTTACTGAAGTCAATATTTTTAGACCAGTATACAATTCACCCACTGCATTCCAAAGACACCATAGAAGATGCATTAGAAACATATCAAATTCATCAAGCCAAAAGATCTCCAATAAGCATATTGGAGATAAGTGTTCTTCTATTCCTTCCTACAGGAACAGGAGGATGGTATGATGAAAGATCCACACAAATTAGTGCATCAGAATATCGCTTTTTGTGAAAGTATTCTGAAGACCCAATATTCAGACAACATGTAGAATACATTTTTCACGTCCTGTTTGAAAGCGAAACAGCAACTCCAAATAATGGAGTTGCACACACATTAAAAACAGACTCTAATTTCTTAAACATATTCACCAACGACTTCAAAAGATAACATACAAAAATGAAGTTTTGCAGTCCAGTACGACAAATATCTTGGCAAACATGCATGGTACAAAAGAATACTGGTTCCAATGTAACACTGATGTTTAATGTATGCTGAGGAACATGGGCCCACCCACATGGTTTGTTACTTTAAAATGTGCAGGATATGCATGGGGTGACTTGCATGACTTCTTAAGCACTGCAAACCAAGGTAAAGAGGAAATAGATATATAAACTGCAGGGGAACTCTTTTCTCTTGACCCTGTCAATGTATCAATGTACTTTCACCATCGCTTCATTGCCATGCTACTCTTCATATGCAACAAAATGGCCCCTCTACTCAGAGAAGTAGAACACATCTTGGACAAAATAATCTGATTCCAGAAGAACACCACACAGCCACATGCTTTTGTGGTTAAAAGATGCTCCCAAATTTGGCCATGACAGTGGTGCCACTGTATTACAATTTACTGATGAATACATTACATGCAGCATCCCTTCAGAAACCACACATAGTGACCAACGTCCACAAATTTTATGCTTCTAAAAACATAAGTTTGGCAAATACTGCTGATGCCGATATAAAAACAAAGGTCAATAGTATGACAAATGTCACTTTGGCTTTCTAAGACCAGTTTACACAAAAGGAGACATAAATAGCTTGATGTATTCTGTTAGACACAGTGTAAAAGGGAAATCCCATAAAAACACAAACAACATTAAAAGAGATGAGGCATCCAAGTATATCAATGATTGCAATGCGATCATTGCCCTCTTGTGAAATGTAAATATAGGCATACAATACATTGCAGACAATTCCACTGTTGTTGCAAGAGATGTCATACCCTATCTTACCAGAGCTGAGAAGACAGAGCTAAAAGACGTCCGGGATGACATATCATCTGGCAAAACTCTCTCACAAAGATTGTACAGCTTTGGTTTAAAAATGCTCTTCCATAGAGAATTCAGTTGGTAGAAAGCTACTGACCATTTAACAAGTACACCCTTATATGGGAAATCTGAAAACATTGTCTGGCTAAACTTTGGTCCAGTTTAATCACGAAAAAGGGTACTAAAATCATAACAAGAGATAGAAACAATAGCCACAAATGATCCCAACGGCCAGGATATTAAAAAAAAAAATAAATTAATTGGCACATACTACCCAAGCAGAAGACATGCACCTGTACTACATAGCCAAAACTACTCCTTAAAAAGAAAATGTCATGCCGGATGAGACAACAAGCAAATATTGAGTCTAAACTTGTGAAGAAAGACTAGTAAAATGTACTAAACACTCCAAATTCATTATATATATATATATATATATATATATATATATATATATATATATATTCAGTGAAAAAAACTTTGTTAAAGGGACGTTATGGTTAAGTTGCACTACTAAAAACCTATGAAATTCAGTGAAAAAACTTTGTTAAAGGACGTTATGGTTCCAAGTAAAACCGAAAAACCCTTGAAATTCACCAGTTATGGTAAGCTAAGCAACCATAACTCGCGCCACCACCGTGTACTGCTAAGACTAACACCCAGGACATGAAAGATGACATCACAAATGTCATTGATGACATCACTGATGACATCACGTGTCTGGCTCACTATTTTTTCTTTTGAGGACATATCTAGGCCACGTGGTTTTCTTCAGTAACAGTCAGAAACTAAGAATTTTATTTTATTTGTAGACATATCCTTCTAGTAGGTTCTTACAGTAATTCCCTTAGAGTACAGTCACATCATATGAAACATATACATATGGGAAAACACAAGCTTGAAAGACAGCAATCCTTTTTGTGCATAAAGATAATCACTACACTTATGAGCACTTTCTGATTGTTCTGTTGTTTTTTTTATGGCTGTACTTTCCCTGTATATGGTCATATTTGTATACATTGTACTCACACTACTTTCCTTAGGGTCCAATCACATCAAGTGATACATATACATAGGGTAAATAGCAGCTTTGAAACAGAGCAATCATTTATTTGCATGGAACTAATCAGTTAAGTTATGAATTGTTTCTGCTACTACTTGTGCTTTTTTGCTAACTTCACTTTCCCTGTATATTCCCATATTGGTATGTGTTCTTGTGTCTTTGTGTTTTGTCTATAGTAATGCAATTATGTAATACATGGGTTTTATTAGCTACTTATTACATATTTCACAGTACACAAAAATCTATTAAGAAAACAATTATCATTTCATTATTCAACATATTAACATTACGAATATCATACCTTCATCTTGTACGCTGCACACAATGTTATGTTTCTGTATGAGTAGCTTAGTATACTAGATAGAACCCCATAATAGGATGCTATTTATATCAATGCATCGTTCAATGCACTTATTAGGGTATATTTCTTGCAATGATTCTTGACACTTTTCAACATAATAAGAATCCCTTCTACACATATTTCATGAGAAGTACATACACATGTGATGTCATCAGTGATGTCATCAATGACATTTGTGATGTCATCTTTCATGTCCTGGGTGTTAGTCTTAGCAGTGCACGGTGGTGGCGCGAGTTATGGTTGCTTAGCTTACCATAACTGGCGAATTTCAAGGGTTTTTCGGTTTTACTTGGAACCATAACGTCCCTTTAACAAAGTTTTTTTCACTGAATTTCATAGGTTTTTAGTAGCGCAACTTAACCATAACGTCCCTTTAACAAAGTTTTTTCACGGAATTTCATAGGTTTTTAGTAGCAAAACTTAACAATAATGACTTTGACTTTATATACATGTCATATGGAACTGACTAGATCTCTTCTTATGAACTTGATGTCCGCGAACTTATTTAATGTTCGTGGACATGTTCGGAGAACAGTACCACTACCTAAAAACTGTGTGGGGGGGGGGTCGGGGTGGGGGGTATGTTTGATTGTTATATCATAATATAAGAACATTTAACAAATTCAAAAAGCAGCACACAAACACATTATATATAGTAATACATAAGAAATGTAACCCATAAATGTAACACACTAACCATTCATTTAAATACAATATGTTCTGAAATGGAATATACCACAAGAACATAAATTGGCTTCCAACATAATTACCTCACAGACACAACAGAACTGAGAACAAGACCAGGCCCACTGAATACATAGGACTTATCTTACCAGAAATAGTAAGTGTACTTCATTTTACCCATATATTGATAAACTTTCTGTATTATATTAAAAAATATATTATCTTTTCTTTTTTTTTCTCACAGAAATGTCTAGTACTCTGGAATGGCTAGAGGACAATTTCCCACATGAAGAAATGTCACAAGATAGTGAAACTAATGGTAAACACTTTATAATATAAACCATTTAAATATTATTATTTTGTATACATTTAACATATATATTTTTTTTATACAGAGCATAACAAAATAGAAACTACCTCTGAAGAAGCTGTTATGGAAAACACGCTTGACAACATAAAAGAAAAAATTGATTTACTGTTGACCAATTTTAATAATTTGAAAACTTTTGTTGAAGATCATTTTAAAACAAAAACGTCATATCATTGCCCCACATGTACTTGTCCCTCCTCACCATATCCCAGTCAATTACCCAAACCCTCTCCATAATCCAAAACGTTTTGATGAGATTTCCACCCCTTCCTCACCTAATACCAATCATGTTGAAACCCCAAATTCTCCTGTTTTTGTTTCTGTTTCTGCCTCACCTTCTCTGTCATAAATTATTAATATATGGTAAATAAAGTTTAATTTTTATATTGTATTGTGAACAGTTCCCGTTTTTTTTTTAAAAACAATAAAAGTGTCCGCGGACAGTGCGAGTGTTCTGAAATGTTTGTACATAAACGAAAATGGAGGTGTCCTGAAGAACACCACACCTGTTCGTACTGTTCGCTAGCAAGTTGAAACTGTTCTAAGAACACAAGTGGTGTCCTGAAATGTTCGTAAAGAAACACAAATTAAAGTGTTCTAAAGAACACTATATCTGTCCGTAATGTTCAGTATCAACTTAAAACTGTCCTAAGAACACAATTGGTGTCCTGAAATGTTCGTAAATACACGAAAATGATGTGTCCTGAACAACAGTACAACTGTTCGTAGTGTTCGCTACCCAATTGAAAGTGTTCTAAGAACACAATTGGTGTCCTGAAATGTTCGTACATAAACTAAATTACACGTGTCCTGAAGAACACTATATCTGTCCTTACTGTTCGCTACCAAGTTTAAACTGTTCTAAGAACACATGCGGTGTCCTGAAATATTCGTTTCACGTGTGACGCACTTTTAATTACTTCAGAACCCGAACAGTGTCCGTAGGATATCAATGCGCATGCGCTAACCAATCTCCGTGCACTTGGTGTCCTGCGGACAGGCGCTTCCTTCGCAGACTAGTTCGCAAACAGATCATATGACCGCGCCCACGCTCATCGTATGTCCTGAAATGCGGACACTGTTCGTGTCCCCGAACAATTTAAAAGTACATTTTCAGTTAATCCATAATATTTTTCAATAAAATCTCACCATGCCACAAGTCCCACATAGCAATCTTGAGTTTCTATATACCTTTTGAAACTTTCCGATCCTTTTTTTGTGTTTGATCGTTCCGCGCACAGGGCGCATGTCCGTGGACCGTGCACAAGCACCCCTATAAAAGACCACGCCCAAGAGCTTATTCCCATTGTGTTTCTGGCTATTCTTCAGAACACAGTGATTTTTGCTGCCACCTGCAGACTACACCATCATCGACATGGCATCCTTGGCTGCTGAACTGCCACTTGGTGCTGCACCTGCTTCAGCACCACCACCACCCCCTCCACCACCACCACCTCCCCAAGGGCCTGAAGAGGGGAACAGGACTGAGAATGCAGAGGAGGAAGAAGAGGATGATGAGAATGAGGTAGAGGAAATCCCTACTACCCGCACTAGGCGTGAGTCTTGGTTGTGGCGGTTATTTACCATTCATGGGAATGGTCCTAAGGCTCGTGCGAACCATGTTACCTGCAATGAGTGCAAAATGATACTCAGTCGCGGGAAGCACGGTAACTACAGCTTTGGGACCACTACTATGAAGCGACACCTGAGGTCATTTCACTCTGGGGCTATTCGCAGGGTTGTACCTTGCGAAGAACGTAGCAGGTTGATTTCCTCTACTTCATCCTCTGTTTCTGATCCTGTCACCACAAGGACCACCTCTGTGGGACAGCGTCTTTCTCAAGCTGCCTCACAGGCCATACAGAATGCTGATGACCCTTACCTTTCGAGGGTCACAGTTGTATGTATGTACTGTGACAGAGTACTCTGCAGGGGGGAGCGACTTCGGAGTGCTTTTGAGACTATCGTCTCAGAGCATGAGAAGACCTGCTCACTACCCAAATAAAACCCACTCTACATCTTCCTCTCTCAGCTCGCCCTTTCTTATCCCTTTGGTTGGTGTCCCCCCCTTTACCCCCCTTTACCCTCCCCTCCTAGTGTGTCGTGTCTGAAAAACCAAAAACAATACAAAATTACAAAAATCAAAAAAAAATAAGGCTCTTTTCAGAGCCGCCTTTCCCAGTTAAAAAATAGAAGTGAAAATAAATGAAGCAGGGCTCTTTGTATTTTTTAGAAGTCCGCGAACAGTTCGAGAACATTAAAAAAATTGGGTTACTACTCCATCACAAACATTGTAATTTTCTCTGGAAAGAAGTGGTGGCTCTGAAAAGAGCCTTTGGGTGGTGTTTGTAAGTCAAAAATTGTAAATGCTTAACATCTACTTCAAAATCGTTGTTGTAATTCCAAAAAAGGTTGCAATGCATTTTGTACATTTCTCAGAAAAATCTGATTTCCAGCATTTGTAAATGGACTCCATCTCTGCGAAAAATGTATGTACTACAAAACATAATATTTTCATTGTGAAAAGAACACATGCCAAAATCTCTTAGGAAGCCACAAACAGCCTTATTAACATTGCACCTTGCTTTTTCCATTTGTGGACCAAATGAAGAAGAACGAAGCCACATTTGTCTCTGCGCAATCCGTGAAAATATCACTTGCGAATTAGGAAACATGTCCATAACCTTCCTCAGTCCTTCTTTCATAGTAAATTGCAAAAAAATTCCAGTCACATGCCCTAAACTGTTCCCTCCACAATGAATTACAATTATGTCTGGATGTTGCTCTGTCTCCAAAGTAGCACAGAGAGGTAGCAAATCCAACCACTTCATTCCACGTACTCCATGCCAGTGTACTTACACATGTGGGAATCCAAGATCTACAGCTACTCCACAGCTTTCTGCATGCACCTTCAACCAATGTATCCACGAATCTCCTAAAATCCAAACAATCTCTTTTCTGAAACACACAGCCATAGCTATCTTTTGTTCTCTCAGCAAAAAGAGTATCTCAGAAAATCTCTCCTGGCACAACACACCCACCAAACTTTCCTGACCAATCCCTTTCAGTGCTTATTCTCATTTGCATTACTTCTGAACCCAAAAATCCCCGGATGTAACTCCCGATGTCCTGGAACTACCGCCATGTCCGCGGACATATCGTAACATGAACAGCCCTTCTACCATTTCCACTACACTCTCTCTGCCATTCCCTCATTGGATGTACCTCAAGAATCACATGAACATGCACCAATCACATTCAAGACCTCTACATCTAACTGCATCATCATAGATCAGCACTGCAAATGTACTCTGAAACTCTCTGAGTACAAGTGTCATATCATTGGCAAGCAGCATCTACCACAAATCCTGTACAAGTCTTCAATATTTCTACTTGAAGCTCCATGCATATGCATGAACACAAACTTCAGGTATGCATATTTTCTGTATAGTACATGACATAGCTCTCAACCATTTTTGTTTTACAGGCGGGTGAAATCACCCGATTTTGTTTTTAGCGGGTGAGACGCCCATTGCAATGAATGGGCGTGCAGGAGGCTTGGCGGGTGAGTCTGCCCTTTACAAGGCGTGTGACACCCACCAAAAACGTGTGACTTGAGAGCTATGGTAGATGAACACATTTTCAAACAGACTTTTACCTTGTAAAATCTGTTAAATTAATTTACTGTACTTTTTTCAATTTCCTAAAATCAACTACCACTTATACACCTTTATAATTTTTACTTTCTTTAAACACACACACTCAAATCATGTTAAACTAACATTTTTTAAATGAAATATATAGACTACATATATTCAAACAAAATTGCATGCAAACACAATCTATGTTTAAACCTTTATAAAAAATACTTATACAACTTCATATTTTTTGTTTTTATTTATTTATTTACTTAATTACTTTAAATTAGACATGACATTGAGGCGCTATTACCTAGAACAGTTTACTTACAGAAATAGTGGTATTCACTAATATATTATACATTTCACAAGACATAGTAAAGATATTTTATTTTTGCTACAGTTAGTCATTCAATACAATTTGGTCATTAAGAACATATCATATGCACTGAACTGATGCAATGTATCTTATGTAAATAAATTAGTTTAATGGTTTTACAGAAGGCACTGAGGATTTCAATTAAAAAAATCAATATCTAAATTAAAAACACTGCTATATACAACCAAAGTTACTAATTTGAAGCTTTCACAGTTGCAGTGAAGACCAGTTTCCTGAAAAGAAGCAGCCGAATTCGAAGAAGAAAGAAAAACTAAGAAGTTACCTGTTAATTTGAAAAAAAAGTAAGTAAAATATCACCATATTATTTATATTATTAATCAAATATACTATAACATTAATACCAGCTATTTTGGTTTCTTAAAATAGAGATTTTGTACCATTTTGTCAAAAAATTTCCATGTCGTAAACAGCGATTTACAACCAGAATGGCCCACAAATTTCTATTTTTGGACACACAAATTAGCCAACTGAACCACTACAATTTTCATATTATAGAACAAACAACTGTTTTAATTGTATACATTACATTTACTATTTGTACTTTTCCACACCACTAGCTTACTTGTTTTTTGTCATCTGAACCCCAGTTTAGTGACACATAAATTCAAGAATACCTACCCCTACTAGTTTAAGTTCCCAATGCACAATCACACACCATTACATACATCTTTATCATCTTACTCAAACACTCATGCACACAGCACACATACATTCCAGAACACCCCAACCCATATCTTCTTTATTTTTTTCAACAGACCCTAAAGAATGCCTACCAAAAGACAACTCCATAGAAAGCAACGCAAAATTAGAGCAAATGAAAATAAAGGTGTCCAACATAAGCATCCATCTCTAGCAGAATGTGTAAAAAAAGTTGAAACAAAACAGCTAATACAATCATTTAGTGAAACACAAGAAGTTTCAAGTACAACAATTTTGCTTCCTCTATCAAAATGTAAAACAAACCAAAAAACAATTAACAGAAAATCACCTATCAGTACAGATAAAACTACTTCTTCAAATTTGAATATAGTGCAAAGTAAGCATACCAAGAAAAGTATTTTAGCCAAAATATACCGTCACAAATTCCTTCAAAATTTTATAAAAACAGGAGAGAAATCAGGTTCAAAGCTTAACACCTATCGTAGGAAATTCATCTTAGAAGCATTGATGGACAGTGCAATTCTTCTCAAAAGAAATGTATTTATTTTACTGTTAAACAAAATGAAACCACTAACAAAACTAATAACTAAATTACAAAAAAGACTTCTCAATAAGCGAAATGTCAACAGAAAGAACTTCTTAAGTATCTGCGGAGGTGAATGGAATCACACTACGAGCACAGAACCATATTTTAATGAAGAAGCGTACAGACAAAAGCAAACAAATACAATTGCCATAAATAGCAGTGGTCGAGGTTATGAAAAAGTGAATAATACCATAATGGAACAAGAAGTACTCCTTACAAAAATATGCCCTGAAAACTTAGAATTACCCCTCCATTCAACTGAATCAGAACGTCTAGTGTACAAATGGCCATGCACGTCAATGTGTAACATTCCCAAACAATGTTTCAAATCTTTACACCAATTCCTCAATAAATATGTAAAAAGCAAAGACAAAATCAAAATTAAATTACTGCAAAATATAGATACCTGTCCAGTGCGCAAGTACACAGGACTACAAGGACATTCATTGGCCTGCATTACAGGACCTACTTGTAAAACCACTTTCCATGATATCAAAAGGATATCAACACATCATTCAACTATAAGAAATCTAGTCTATAAACTTTACTATGCTAAAAGTCCTGCTTTAGCACTAGCAAAGTTAAATAACATCCTTCTACATGGTACAGCAAAAGACCTACTTGAAGAAATTCACTATATCCAGAAAAAATATTTTGGAAGTGAAAGCCATTTACAGAATGAAATAGCTTTAAACCAATTAAGCAACAATTCTACACATGGCAACCTTTTGCTAAACACATACAAAAAAGAAATACTAAAATTTAAAAGTACATCAGCTGAAGTACCAAACCATGTATGTGTATGTTGCCGTAGAATTATTTATAAAAGTAACACAAAAACTGTGGACCTATCATACAAAATAGAAGACAATGAAGATTCTAAATGGTTTGAATTAGCTCTCTACCTTCTAGCAGAAAACAAATATGAAATAACTGAGCCCTTAATACTTTGCAGTTATTGCACTACAAAACTTGACAACAACCAAACTCCTTCACGTTCTATCACAAATAATTTGGAATTATACCCAGTACCAAAACCTCTACAACAACTTAATTTATATGAGAGCATCATAATTCAAACAGTACACCCATTTCAAGCAATAATACGCCTTCAACCAAAAACAGCAAAATTACCTCCCTCTGAATTGGTAAAAGACATTTGTGGAAAAGTAGTTTATTTACCATTAAATCTAAAAGAAAATCTGCATACTCTAGGAGTGCAACATCCAATGCAGCAATCTTTAATTATATTAGTACATGGAGTACCTACAAAAGACAAAAAAATATGGCAACAGCTGGTAGATTTATATAAAGTTAGACAAGCCTTCCAATATCTTAAAGACAATAATGAATATTACAAAGAAATTAATATTGAAGAAAACTTGAAAGATACAACTGAAATAATTCAAGAAACACAAGAAGCTGGTCAATTTGAGCTACTAGATCCTGCTACAATATCAAATACTTTAGACCAGTATACAATTCATCCTTTGCACTGTAATGACACCGTACAAGATGTACTGGAAACTTACCAAATGCGTCAAACAAAAGGATCGCCAATCAGTATATGGGAAAAAAGTATAGAAGCACATGCTTTTCCTCTACTCTTTCCAACTGGCAAAGGAGGAAGATATGATGATAGACCTATTCAAATATCAGCTTCAGAATACCGCTCATTACGGATGTATTCTGAAGATCCCAGATTTAGACAAAATGTGGAATACATATTCCACCTACTCTTTGAAAGTGAACTAGCAACTTTATGTTACGGAGTTGCACACATATTAAAATCAGGTTCACACTTTCAAAATATGACAGCTACACAATTATTAGAGAAAGTGCAACAAAAGGATGAGGTTTTACAATCACATATTACAAATCTATTAGCAAATATGCGTGGTACTAAAGAGTACTGGTTTCGACGTCATGGAGATGTACGTTGTATGATCAGAAACCTTGGCCCACCCACTTGGTTTGTTAGATTAAGTTGTGCAGAATATGCATGGGAAGATTTACATGATTTCCTACGCATATCAAATAAAAACAAAACAAACATAGATATTCTAACACCTGGAGAACTTTGTTCTTTGGATCCTGTTAATGTTTCAAGATATTTTCACCATCGCTTCATTGCTATGCTACATTTTATTTGAAATAAAACTGTTCCTCCCCTTGGAGAAGTGCAACACTTCTTTTGGAGAAAAGAATACCAAGCCAGAGGAGCACCACATATCCACATGCTTTTTTGGATTAAAGATGCTCCTAAATTAGGTCAAGACAGTGATGCCACTGTTTTACAGTTTATTGAAAAATATGTCACTTGTCAAATTCCATCAGAAGCCACAAATAGTGATCTTTGTGCACACATTTTACAATTTCAAAGACACAAATGTGGAAAATATTGTCGTCGCAAATACAAAAACAAAGGCAAATACGACACCAAATGCCGATTTGGTTTCCCTAGACCAGTTACAAACACATTTCAAGTAAACAACCTCATGTCTTCAGTTAGACATACTGTTAAAGGAAAGTCACCTAAAAATACATATTACATAAAAAGAAAAGAAGAAGAAAAATATATCAATGATTATAATGCAATCATTGCCCACTTATGGAATGCAAACATAGATGTGCAGTACATTGCAGACAATTCTACTGCAGTTGCACGATATGTCACAGCATACTTAACTAAAGCAGAAAAGACAGAGCTCCAAGACCTCTGGAATGACCTGTCATCAGATAAAACAGTATCTCAGAAATTATACAGCTTGGGCATAAAAATGCTCACCCATAGAGAATGTGGATCTTATGAAACAGCTGATCGTTTAACTGGTACTTCATTGTATGGTAAATCTGAAAATATAGTATGGCTAAGTCTTGGTCCAGCTAAATCTAGAAAAAGAGTTCTAAAATCATATGAAGATATAGAAACAATAGCCAAACATGATCCCAACAGCCAAGACATTTTAAAAAACAATTTATTGGACACATACTACCCAAACAGAAGTAATACTTTGGAAAACATGTCTCTATACCAAATAGCCCAAAACTACACATACAAAAATAATATGAAACCCGATGAAAAAAAAGGTAAATATAGAGTGACAGACTGTGAAGGCAGCTTAGTTAAACTCACTAAACCAAATTTAATTAATCATATCAAATTGTCATTGAAGACTCCTCAACATAAAGAAGTATATTACATCTCCCTGCTACAACTCTTCAAACCATGGAGAAAAGAAGAACAATTACTAGATAACTATGACTCATTTGAGGATGCTTTCAAAGCAAATGAAAGCACTATAACTGATGTAAACTTTACACAGTACAAAACAATGTTGCACAATGAACAGCAACATGAAGAAGAACTCCAAGCTCAACTAGATAAGGATACTCCTGACAGTAGTCAACCTTCTGTAACAGGAAGCCAAGAACCACTGGGAGAACCACTAATAACAAATGAGGCAGAATTAGCTATGATAGAAGTAGAAAACACCATGTGTCAGTATGAAGATAAGGAAGACTTAACTATACTACAATCAAAACTAAACAATGAGCAAAGTAGCATTTTTCAAGAAGTAACAAAACAAATTGCACATGGTGTAAAACATGAAAATAAATAATGTTCCTGCCATAATTATAAACCTATACTACTGTACGTCAGTGGTGAAGCTGATTCTGGCAAAACATTCCTAATCAAATTCATTAGTAAGTTCCTTCAACAATTGACAAACAACAAACTGTCAGCTGTTGTCACTGCCCCCACAGGTTTAGCTGCCTACAACATAGGTGGTGTTACATTACACCGATTACTACTATTACCAGTAGAACACCAGAACAAATTAGACTATTACAAACTTTCTGCAGAAGCTGCAATGGAATTACGCAGAGTATTGAAACAAATGAAAATGCTACTAATAGATGAAGTGAGCATGGTCTCCAACCTGATGTTAGCTTTGATTCACCTCAGATTACAAGAAGTACTCAAAACAGACTATGAAGAGCTCTTTGCAGGAAAACACATTATTGTTTTTGGAGATCTGCTTCAATTAACACCAGTAAAAGGTGAACCTATTTTTAAAACATTAGGGCACAAACTCTGCCGTAAAACTGTTGGCAGCATTGGAAATGTCAACCTTTGGCAACATTTCCAATACAGAGAATTAACAGAAAACATGCGCCAATCTACAGATCTAACTTATGCCAACATTTTAAAAAGTTTTAGAGTTGGTATACTTTCTAAAGAAGCAGAAGCAACATTGAAAACCCGGCACATTAATGCACTTTATGGCGATAATGCATGTGCTACAGATGTTATGGAACAATTAGCCCACAAAAATGTCAATTGTATGGCCTTAATGCCAACTCTTGCAAGCTGTTTCAAATTCAATGAAATCATGCCAAGTAAAGAAATGCAACCAATAATGGAAATTAGCGCCACAGACAAACTAGATGTACATGGTATGACATTACCCATGTGTGACCAAGCCACAACAAGACTAAATAATTTAGAAAAATCAATCTCAAACACAGCAGGCTTAGAAAAGATGTTAAAATTATCCTTAAATTGCAGAGTAATGCTTAAACATAACCTTGACGTGGACCAAGGACTAGTTAATGGAGCACTGGGTACAGTTGTTGACATACCCACGTGACAACAAAATTCAGTTTGTCAATATACTCTTTGACAAACTTTCAGAAGTAAAACGGATACGACGCTCAACAGCTAGATTCCTTCTCTTCAAAGATATGTATGTACGCAGAGAACAATTTTCTCTAACTCTTGCATACGCAGTCACAATTCATAAATCACAAGGTCTTACCCTAGACAAAGCAATGATAGATATTGGTAACACAGTCTTTAAAGAAGGCATGAGCTACGTAGCACTATCACGCTTACGTACACTTGACGGTCTATTTCTAATCAACTTTGATACAAGTCAAGTAAACGCTGATATTCCTTGCATTTTAGAATATAATAGACTTCGCTCACTATACACTCCCCATCTAAACACATATTCTGTTCCACAAAAACTGAAACGTTGTAAAAGAAAACTAAATCAAACTGAAATGCAACAGGACGTCACTGCAAATCCTCCAAAGAGAGTAAAAGAAACTAATACTTCATCAAGTACCACAAACAAAAAAGAATCAATTAGAGAAAGTAAACCAGGTACTTCTTTAAAGAAGGAAGACAAACTCCAAAAAAAGCAGTTAGATACAGAACTACCTGGACCATTTAAATTCTCAAATATAGTTGGTGTAAATTGCTATGCAAATGTAGCAATGAATATTCTATTTCAATTACCACCAATTGTTGACAACATTTACTCACACAGTACAGACCCATTGTGTTTGCAAATGTTAGTACTTCACAGAAATGCAGCAAACAATCCTGACAACACATATAGTGTTTTTGGAATAAGACGACAATTGGACTACTTGCTGGAATGGTGAAATTCACTATAAACTCACATGAAGATCCACAAGAATTTCTAATGTACTTACTACAAGTACTGGAAAACAAAAACATACCTATAAATGAAATCTTTCAGATTTCATACATGTGGAAACATACATGCACTCTCTGCAACAATGTGACACAAGAAGAAATCCCCAATGAACGCTTCATATATATATCAATACCAAATTGTGAATCCATTCCATTTCAGCAACTTGTACAAAATGCAAACCATGGTAGATTATGCTCTACCTGCAATTCAGATAATCGCTCCACGTTAGTAATACAAACACATAGTAAATACGTAATACTAATGCTTCTACGTTACAATGCAGATGGTACCAAAAACAACTGCAAGCTGACTGGATTCACACATGGTCAAATATCACTTGGTAAGAAAACCTTCACAACAATAGGTATAATCTACCACGCAGGAGCCACAACCAATTCAGGGCACTACACTGCATACATAAAAAAGAAATGTGGATGGTTTGAATGTAATGATAGTACCATTACTATAAAGCAGAGATTACCAGCAAATCTTACAAACGCTTATTTGATGTTCTTAAAACCAAAATTTGATAAATAAACTGTATTTAAACCTTTAAGTGAATTTGTGTTACAAAAATATAAACTGTTAGAATACTCCAAAAGCTATCTAACAGCTCAAAGATTCTACAACAACTAATCAGATAAATGAATACCACTAAATTAGGCCAGAAAATACACAGTTAGAATACGCCAATTGGTATCTAACTGTCCCAAAATTTAACAATATCCAAATAGGTAAATGAAAACCACTAAAATATATTTAAAAAAATGACAGTTAGAATACGCCAATTGGTATCTAACTGCTCCAAAATTTTATAATATCAAAACAAATGAAGAATCTGTTACTGTTCCAAAAAAAATACAACAAAGCAAAGTATAAAGCATTAGCCAGAAACAACATGTAAACACTGAAAACAAACAAACAAATAAACTGTAGCATAACAGAAAAAGGGTTTTTTTAAAATCCAACATGGATTATTTTTTTCTCCCACAGACCCAATGATTTTAGCAACAAATACAGAAACTGAGCAAATTGCACAGTACTCTGATTTGTACTCTACTAAATATGAGGGTCGAAAAAAAATAAAAGTATATTGCTTATACAATGTAATAAGTCATTACAAAATACTAATACTAACATGCTATTTTCTTGGCCAAATGGCCATGCACCCAAGACTCTATGCCCTGGCAACAACCACCGCAGCATATCACATCCATAGAGTCAAACATTTCAACTGTGATCTACAGGAAACTTTTAATGTCCGCAAACAATGTGAGTGTTCTTAGAACACTTTGAACTTGCCAGCGAACAATACGGACACCGTTTTCAGGACACCCCCTACGAACATTTCAGAACAACGCGATAGTTCTTAGAACACTTTCAACTTAACAACGAACAATACGGACAGCGTCCTAAGGACACCCCCTACGAACATTCCAGAACACCGGGAGTGTTCTCAAAAACGTCTTCAGAACACCCCCATCTTGTTTATTTGCGAACATTTCAGGACACCGCGAGTGTTCTTAGGACACATTCAACTTGACAGAGAACAATACGGACAGCGTCCTCAGGACACCCCCTACGAACACTCCCCGGACACCGGGAGTGTTCTTAGAAGCGTATTCAGAACACCACCATCTTGTTTATTTGCGAACATTTCAGGACACCGCGAGTGTTCTTAGGACACATTCAACTTGACAAAGAACAATACGGACAGCGTCCTCAGGACACCCCCTACGAACACTCCCCGGACACCGCGAGTGTTCTTAGAAGCGTCTTCAGAACACCCCCATTTTGTTTATTTGCGAACATTTCAGGACACCGCGAGTGTTCTTAGGACAGACTCAACTTGACAGAGAACAATACGGACAGCGTCCTCAGGACACCCCCTACGAACACTCCCCGGACACCGCGAGTGTTCTTAGAAGCGTCTTCAGAACACCCCCATTTTGTTTATTTGCGAACATTTCAGGACACCGCGCATGTTCTTAGAACACATTCAACTTGACAGAGAACAATACGGACAGCGTCCTCAGGACACCACCTACGAACACTCCCCGGACACCACGAGTGTTCTTAGAACAGTTTCACTTTGCTTGCGAACAAAACGGACACATATTGACTCCTTAGAACACCCCCTAGTCAGTTTACTTAGAAAATTTCAGAACACCCGTGATGTCCGCAAACAAATCGAACACAAAAATAACGTCTAACACATAAAAAACACAACTTTCATCCTATCTCACACACTCCCACCCTCCCCAAACACTCCTACACACCAACCCACTCTACAAAATACACATTTTGAACAAAGTTTCACCGCGCTGTCCGGGGACGTCCGCGAATCCAATATGGCGGGTGCTACCAAAAAATCTGACGCGCTTCACGCTCCACGCCATCCAATCAGCGAACACTTTGCATGTCCGCGAACATCACTCAAGACGATTGGCCAATCAGGACACTTTTCGCGGAGCGAACAGGGAAGTGTATCCGCAAACCGAACACAGATATCACTAATTTTTTTTTACCTACTTTTTGGTCATTTTAAAAAAAAACTACTGGACGAATTTTCACCAAATTTGCAAAAGCACGCTTTCGGGACCAAGCCACTGCTCCTGGTCCAAATTTGGTGGAAATCCGTCCAGCGGTTTGGGCTGTAGACGCGAGCAAAATTTTTTTCCCATTCACTCTATGGAGAGTGAGTATAATGTATACAAATATGAGCAAATAGAGGGAAGGTAGAGTAATAAAAATAAAACTATGACAAAGTGCTGATAACCATAATGATTATCTTCATGCACAGAAAGGATTGCTCTCTTTCAAGCCTGTATCTTCCGCTATGTACACGTTTCATATATGATGTGACAGGACCCCAAGTTTACAAATATAGTACCTTTTCAATTTTTACTTCCTGACTGTTACTGTAGAAAACTATGTAGCTTCGATATGTCAGTAAAGGATAAAAAGGGAGAGCCAGCCATGTTCTGTCATCAGTTATGTCATCAATGACATTTGTGATGTCATCTTTGATGTCCTGGGTGTTAGTGTTAGCAGTGCACGGTGGCGCGAGTTATGGTTGCTTATGTTACCATAACTGGCGAATTTCAAGGGTTTTTCGGTTTTACTTGGAACCATAACGTCCCTTTAACAAAGTTTTTTCACTGAATTTCATAGGTTTTTAGTAGCACAACTTAACCATAATATCCCTGACATGTAACATAGAACATACTAACCCCCTCGTAGTGATTTTCATGTCCGCGGACTACCGCCATGTCCGCGGACACATCGAAAATCTGAGCGTGGTGAATGTAAATTTAAATAGTGTGCCCCATTTCACCTTTGAAGTTGGCTATGAAAAGAGCTGTTTTTTTTTTTTTACAGATGCTTGACAGACACCTGTTATTTTATATTTTTTTTCTTGTTTTTTTTTCTTACTTTACTCCTAAAATCTTCACATAACCTTCTCCAAAGCAACCCTTACATTCCAAAATAAAAAGGCATTTCCGGTAAAAGATAAACAAATGCCATCTTCTTTAAAATTAACAGCATTACTGGCATCAATATTCTCATTGTTACAGAAGAGCATACCAGCTCTAAGCATGAATGCACACATGCCTCGGTTGATGACACACCTAGCAATGTTTTGCTGAGGACAAAAAACTGAACTATTGTCCCATATTGCCCTAGGTAGTAATCCAGAAAAAATTACTTTCGCATTTGGAAGGATCTTCACTACGGCTTGAACCAAGCATTCCAAATCAGCCAACAAAGTAGGGGCACTGACGTTGCCCAAATGGAAAGCACCATAGTGCAAAACTACCACATGCGGACTGTTCATCGTGGCCATATCAGCACAAACTTGTACAATTCCCTGTACATTGCAATCAGGCACAGTGCTCCACACCACCTCCACTCCTTTGACATCAAAGTTCTTTGCAACATGCCTGCATTTAGCGTACTGCTGTAAACCATGCACAAACATATCTCAGAGCACCAACACCCTGACTTTCTCCACTTCTGCCATCTTCACCACACACAGTCTCTTTCAACACAAATCCACAACCTCGACATCTGATTGGCTGATCCGTACAGTCTTCTTTCCATGTTGGATTTCCTGGAAAAACCCGAATTTACCACGCCCTGTCCACGAACAGCCGCGGTGTCCGCGGACGGCGTCCACTTTACTCTCTGTACCATTCCCTCATTGCATACAGCTAAGCAATCACACAATACGAATAACGTCCTCAGAACACCCCCATTTTGTGAATTTTCGAACATTTCAGGACAATTATCATTTCATTATTCTACACATTAACATTACAAATATTATACTTTTATCTTGTACTCTGCACACAATGGTATCTTTCTCCATTAGTAGCTCAGTATACTACATAGAATCCCATAATACAATGCTATTTATTGATATAAATGCATCGTTCAAAGCACTAATAACGGTATGATATTTATTGCAATATCCTTGACACTTTTTTTGGAACATTATAATAAAAATCCCTAGTACACAAATTCCATGAAAAGTACATACACATGTGATGTCATCAGTGATTTCATCAATGACATTTGCGATGTCATCTTTGATGTCCTGGGTGTTAGTCTTAGCAGTGCATGGTGTTGGCGTGAGTTATTTTTCATAGCTTACCATAACTTGCTATTTTCAGGGGTATTTCGGCTGTACTTAGAACCATAACGTCCTTTAAACAAACTTTTCTTAATATCACGCAAACAATATACAAACATGGCGTGCAAAAACCAACTTCTACAGATGGCTTTACACAGAATGTTGCAAAGTAAGAATTTATGCTCGTTCACAGTGAAGGTCAGCTGCTTCCATTTTTTTCTCGGGCCCCGGAGAGGCTCACGAAGCAGACTATAAGGTTGTATTGTGTTTTGACCTTGACAGACAGAGATTGTGATGAAAGACTTCTCTTGAAGGAGTGTTGCTAAAACGTAAGAGAAGATAAAGATGAAATTTCTGAAACGAAACCACTTTTACATATTACATCACTATGCGAAAGATCGTTGGCACACGCGGAGTCGTATTTTGGGACTGCACCACTCGTAGACAATGGAAATTGCAATTGTGCTGTAAGTAACCCTTTAGATTACTTTATACCAAATATAATTACAATAGCGTTGCATTAAAGACCGCTGAAGTTGAACTTGTTCGTTGAAAGTGGCATAATGTTTTCTACCGCGCACTATCACCGCCAAATTGATCCCCTGTCGTTTAGAGGGCTCTGAAAAAGGCAGACGACACAGAGTGGGTTAATATAAATAATTTAACCGGTCTATAGGCAGTCAAGAGCTCTACTCGCTGTGCCACTTCACTGTAGCCTGTCAAGTGGCACAGCGAGTACAGCGCTCGCTTTGACATCCGTGCACAGCTTGCTAACGCAAGTTTGAATCCCGGCAAGGCGAAACTCAGCCTTTCATCCTTCCGTGGTCGATAAATGAGCACCACACACTGTGGTTAATAATAAGCACCGCTTACATACCTCACAGTTCTTAGCGCTATATGAATGGGAAAATATTATTATTTTATTATTAACATACTCTGTTGCACTATCTTCGATAGCAAATAGTTTGACGCCCTAATAAATAAAATGATGATTTTTAATGAAGATCGGCTGGTGAGATTAATTTATGTTTTTTAAAACAGGTACGTGGCCCCGTTTTGTCTATGTCACGATTTACAGACTCCAGCGGATGGGGTCTTCAACTGCCAGGTGCAAGTCCAAATATGCAACTTCATGACCCTCACCATTTTATGGGACAATCGCCAAGGACCAATATGCCCTTACGCAGTACTAGCGGCTACAAACAACATACCAACCAATCCGGTGGTCTAATGGCTCGTTGTTGGAGCAACCTTCCGATTATCAGAGAGACCATTAACTGCTTTTATCATAAACCAACAGCCTATCTACCGCAAAGGAACAACGCGTGGCTCCAAATAAACTTTTGCTGATCGACAGCAGAGACAATAGCAAATCGCTGAATATTCACTAAACATTTCATGTGAAATAAATGTACTTTACCAAATGTACAATCCTGCTGTTTACTTTTAAACCACAGTTTCATATTCCGAATTGTGGCGCACTGAGTTGTAACCTGATCTAACACTCTCTGTACCCCAAAGGAACATTGCGTGTCTCAACATGAACTTTTGCGGATGGACAACAAAGACAAATGCAAATTGCTGAATATTCTCTAAACTTTTGATGTCAAATAAATGTACTTTACAACATTTACAATCTTGCTCTTTGCTTTTAAATCACAGTTTCATATTCTGAATTGTGGCGCGCTGTGTTGTGACATAATGTGTGTTGTCTTCCGGGTTCTGTGTAAAGTCGCGTAGTACTGGAGACGACTGGGCGCATTTCATTACGCACCCTGTAACGTCACGGAGAAAGGCGGGGAATATGAATGCTTTGATAATATCAGGCTTAGGGGCGGGAGATATGATTTAGTGTCGCAAAAGCAAGTCAGCCAGGTCAATAGCGGCAAGCATAGGATTATCACATAATGTCGACGCACACCAGCCGGATTTATCGTTTCTTTAGTGGACAAAAAGTCGGTTGACGCCCCTAGGAAATTGTACTATTAGCGAACAAAATGAGTGCTCTTAAAACACTTTCACCCTGACAACGAACAATACAAACAACGTTCTCAGAACACCCCCATTTTGTGTAATTGCAACCATTTCGGGACACTGCAAGTGTTCTTAGAACACATTCAACTTGACAGATTACAATACGGACAGCGTCCTGAGGACACCCCCAGTTTGTGTATTTACGAACAATTAAGTACACCGCGAGTGTTCATAGCTCATTTTTACCTTCCTTGCGAACAAAAATGACACATACTCCGTTAAACACCCCACCATTTAGTTTATTTACAAAATATCAGAAAAGCCGTGTTCTCCGCGGACAAATCGAACGCAACAAAAAGTTCTAGCACATAAAAAAACAAAGCATTGAACCTTTCTCATACTCCCCAACCCTCCCCAAACACTCTTACACACCAACACATGGCACTAAATACAATGTTTTATCCACGTTTCACTGCGCTGTACGCGGTCGACTGCGAATACAAGATGGCGGGCACCACAGAAAATCTGACGCGCTCCACGCCCCTCGCCGTCCAATCAGCGAACACGTCGCATGTCCGCGGACATGACGCAAGCCCATGGGCCAATCGGGGTGCTGTCCGCGGAGCGAACAGGGAAGTCCGTCCGCGAAGCGAACGCAGATATCACAAATTTTTGTTGCCTTACATTTTGGTCATTTTTTAAAAAACTACTGGACAGATTTACACCAAATTTACACAAGCATACTTTTGGGATCAGGCCGCCGCTCCTGCCGCAAATTTGGTGTAAATCCGTCCAGCGGTTCGGGCTGTAGCCGTGCGCAAAGTTTTTTCCCATTCAGTCTATGGGAAAAAAAAAAGTTTTGGGACCCCCCCTATAACTTTGCCCCCCCTGGACGAATCCTCACCAAACTTTGCAAAAAATTCAGAGTGACCCAACTACTTTTTTTGCAAAGTTTGGTGAGGATCCGTCCAGGGAGAGCGAAGTTATAAGCCACCCAAAAAGTGCTCTTCCTATGGAAACAGCAACTTAACCATAACTATATGGCCACTACCGTGGCCATGTAATATATATATATATATATATATATATATATATATATATATATATATATATATATATATATATATATATATATATATATATATATATATATATAATTTACAAGGAAAACAGTATTATATGGCCCTATTACAACTTTGCAAACTTTGGAGAAAAGAAGAATTATTAGGTGACCATGACTAATTTGAAGCTGCATTCAATGCAATTGAAAGCCGTAAAACAAATGTCAATTTTAAACAATACAAACACATGTATGGACAATGAACACAAATATGCGAAAGACATTGAACTTCTACTAGATAAAGACACTCCTGAACGCTGCCTTCTCTTACAAGAAGCCAAGAACCACTTGGAGAACCAGTCTTTCTAAATTAATCGAACACAATCTGAAGATGTCACTCACCATTTATCTAGAAGTCACTGAAGAAATTGAACATGGTTTTAAACATGAAACTAAAACATGTAGCTGTACAAATTATAAACCTCTGCTCCTGCATGTAAGTGGTGGAACTGGCTCTTGCAAACTGTACTTAATTAAATTAACCAGCACATTTCTACAAGACTTAACAAACAGCAACCTTTCAGCTGTTGTAACTGCCCCCACAGGTCCTGCTGTTTACAACATAGGAGATGTAACTGTACCCTGTTTACTTCTCCCGGTAGAACACCAAAACAAATTAGAATACTACAAATTATCTGCAGAAGCTGCTACCGAGGTATGCAGAGTTCTGAAACAAATGAAAGTCCTCATGATTGATGAAGAAAGCATGGTTTCCAACCTCATGGTAGCTTTAATTCATGTCAGAATGAAAGAAACTCTAAAAAATGACTATGAATAACTGGATGAAAACACAATGGGGGTAATTCATGGAATCAAGCGCTGAAGTGGCACACTCAGCTGGTGCACAGAGGGAGCGTGCGCCAGCTTGTGCCAGCCGCGTGAGCCAGAACCCATTTTGATGCACAGCGTATTCATGGATACTTGCATCCATAACCAGCTGTGGTGCAGCGTGGCACAGCGACCCTGCAGCAGTGCCAGGTATGCCCCCAACCCCGCCGCGTGCACCTAAAACATCAGCACAAATTCCCTACATGGCGCAAAGGCCAGTGGACCAGCATACAGCCCCCCCAACAATGAAAGAGCGCTAAAAACGCCACTCAGCTCTCATGCGAGAACCCAATCGTGTGTAAAACTCCCCCACGCACCCCTCAGAATATGCATATCCCGCTCGTGCCCAGCCTATTGTGTGTAAAACTCCCCGTGCACCCCTCGGAATACTTGTACCCAGCTTGCTCTTGGCCTATCGCATGTAAAATTCCCTGCACACCCCTTGGAATAGGCGTACCCCACTCACGCTCGGCCTATTGCGTGTAAAACTCCCTGCGCACCACATGGAATATGCATACCCCGCTTTCGCCCGGCCTATCGCATGTAAAACTCCCAGCGCACCCCTCGGAATATGCGTACTCGCTCGCACCCCGCCTATCATGTGTAAAACTCCCTGCGCACCCCTTGGAATATGCGTACCCTGCTCGCGCCCAGCCTATAGCCTGTAAAACACCACGTGCACCCCTTAGAATACGCATACACCGTTTGTGCCAGGCAAATAGCATGTACAAAGTCCCCTCTGTGGTGCGTGCTGGCTGTGGGGCATGTGCAAGGGTGATGGGCTGCCTGTGGGGCATGTGCAGGGGTGATGGGCTGCCTGTGGGGCATATGCAGGGGTGATGGGCTGGCTGCAGGGCATGGTGAGGGGTGGGGGCCTGTGGTGTGGGCTGCCTGTGGGCCATGGGGAGGGGTGATGTGCTGCCTGCGGGGCATGTGCAGGGGTGATGGGCTGGCTGCAGGGCATGGCGAGGGGTGGAGAGCCTGTGGTGTGGGCTGCCTGTGGGCCATGAGGAGGGGTGATGTGCTGCCTGTGGGGCATGTGTAGGGGAGATGGGCTGCCTGCGGGGCATGTGCAGGGGTGATGGGCTGCCTGCGGGGCATGTGCAGGGGTGATGGGCTTCCTGTGGGGCATGGTTAGGGGTGTAGGGTCAACCCCTGTGGTTTGGTCTGGCTGCAGGGGGTGCAAGTGGCTTCTCACCACACTGCTGCATTAATCTGGGGGTACGCAAGTGAAAATTACATGCGATTAGGCAGTGTGTGCCCTCCTGGGTGTGCCCTGCCCATGGCTCACAGGCAGCCCACACCACAGGCCACCCTACCACACCCCTCCCCAGGCCCTGCAGGCAGCCCATCACCCCTGCACATGCCCCACAGGCAGCTCGCATGGCACCATGCCCTTGTGAGCCCCAACACAAGTCCCCCCACCAGTGACGGGCACTTGCCAGCAGGCCCCGACTCATATCCCCCCACACGACCCCGATTGACAGAAATCTGCCAGCAGGCCCCGACTCATGTCCCTTCACCCCACCCCCATGGACAGCAACCTGCCAGCAGGCCCCGACTCATGTCCCCCCACCCCACCCCCATTGACGGCAACATGCCAGCAGCCCCGACTCATGTCCCTTCACCCCACCCCCATTGATGGCACCCTGCCAGCAGGCCCCAACTCATTTCCCCGCCACCCCCATTGACAGCAACCTGCCAGCAGGCCCCGACTCATGTCCCTTCACCACACCCCCATTGACGGCAACCTGCCAGAAGGCCCGACTCATATCCCCCCCACCCCACCCCACCCCATTGACGGCAACATGCCAGCAGGCTCTGACTCATGTCCCCCCACCCCACCCCATTGACGGCAACCTGCCAGCTGGCCCCGACTCATGTCCCTTCACCCCACCCCCATTGACGGCAACCTGCCAACAGGCCCCAACTCATGTCCCTTCACCCCACCCCCATTTACGGCAACCTCTCAGCAGGCCTGACTCATGTCCCCCCACCCCACGCCCATTGATGGCAACATGCCAGCAGGCCTGACTCATGTCCCCCCCACCCCACCCCCATTGATGGCAACCTGCCAGCAGGCCCCGACTCATGTCCCTTCATCACACCCCCATTGACGGCAACCTGCCAGAAGGCCCGACTCATATCCCCCCCACCCCACCCCACCCCATTGACGGCAACATGCCAGCAGGCTCTGACTCATGTCCCCCCCACCCCACCCCATTGACGGCAACCTGCCAGCTGGCCCCGAATCATGTCCCTTCACCCCACCCCCATTGATGGCAACCTGCCAACAGGCCCCAACTCATGTCCCTTCACCCCACCCCCATTTACGGCAACCTCTCAGCAGGCCTGACTCATGTCCCCCCACCCCACGCCCATTGATGGCAACCTGCCAGCAGGCCTGACTCATGTCACCCCACCCCACCCCCATTGATGGCAACCTGCCAGCATGCCCCGACTCATGCCCATTCACCCCACCCCCATTGACGGAAACCTGCCAACAGGCCCCAACTCATGTCTCTTCACCCCACCCCCATTTACGGCAACCTCTCAGCAGGCCTGACTCATGTCCCCCCACCCCACGCCCATTGATGGCAACATGCCAGCAGGCCTGACTCATGTCCCCCCCACCCCACCCCCATTGATGGCAACCTGCCAGCAGGCCCCGACTCATGTCCCTTCACCACACCCCCATTGACGGCAACCTGCCAGAAGGCCCGACTCATATCCCCCCCACCCCACCCCACCCCATTGACGGCAACATACCAGCAGGCTCTGACTCATGTCCCCCCCAGCCCATTGACGGCAACCTGCCAGCTGGCCCCGAATCATGTCCCTTCACCCCACCCCCATTGACGGCAGCCTGCCAACAGGCCCCAACTCATGTCCCTTCACCCCACCCCCATTTACGGCAACCTCTCAGCAGGCCTGACTCATGTCCCCCCACCCCACGCCCATTGATGGCAACCTGCCAGCAGGCCTGACTCATGTCCCCCCACCCCACCCCCATTGATGGAAACCTGCCAGCATGCCCCGACTCATGCCCATTCACCCCACCCCCATTGACGGAAACCTGCCAACAGGCCACAAATCATGTCCTTTCACCCCACCCCCATTTACGGCAACCTCTCAGCAGGCCTGACTCATGTCCCCCCACCCCACGCCCATTGATGGCAACCTGCCAGCAGGCCTGACTCATGTCCCCCCACCCCACCCCCATTGATGGCAACCTGCCAGCATGCCCCGACTCATGCCCATTCACCCCACCCCCATTGACGGAAACCTCCCAGCAGGCCCCAACTCATGTCCCCCACACCCCACCCCCATTGACGGCAATCTGCCAGCAGGCCCTGACTCATGTCCATTCACCGCACCCCCACTGACGGCAACCTGCCAGCAGGCCCGACTCGTGTCCCCCCACCACACCCCTATTGACGGCAACCTGCCAGCAGGCCGCGACTCATGTTCCCCCACCCCAACCCCATTGGCGGCAACCTGCCAGCAGGCCCCGACTCATGACCCTTCACCCCACCCCCATTGACGGCAACCTGCCAGCAGGCCCTGACTCATGTCCCCCCTCCACACCTCCATTGACGGCAACCTGCCAGCAGACCCCGTCTCATGTCCCTTCACCCCACCCCCATTGACGGCAACCTGCCAGCAGGCCCGACTAATTTCCCTTCACCCCACCCCCATTGACAGCAACCTGCCAGCAGGCCCGACTCATGTCCCCCCACCCCACCCCCATTGATGGCAACATGCCAGCAGCGCCCGACTCATGTCCCTTCACCCCACCCCCATTGATGGCAACCTGCCAGCAGGCCCCAACTCATTTCCCCGCCACCCCCATTGACAGCAACCTGCCAGCAGGCCCCGACTCATGTCCCTTCACCACACCCCCATTGACGGCAACCTGCCAGAAGGCCCGACTCATATCCCCCCCACCCCACCCCATTGACGGCAACATGCCAGCAGGCTCTGACTCATGTCCCCCCCACCCCACCCCATTGACGGCAACCTGCCAGCTGGCCCCGACTCATGTCCCTTCACCCCACCCCCATTGACGGCAACCTGCCAACAGGCCCCAACTCATGTCCCTTCACCCCACCCCCATTTACGGCAACCTCTCAGCAGGCCTGACTCATGTCCCCCCACCCCACGCCCATTGATGGCAACCTGCCAGCAGGCCTGTCTCATGTCCCCCCCACCCCACCTCCATTGATGGCAACCCTCCAGCAGGCCCCGACTCATGCCCATTCACCCCACCCCCATTGACGGAAACCTCCCAGCAGGCCCCAACTCATGTCCCCCACACCCCACCCCCATTGACGGCAATCTGCCAGCAGGCCCTGACTCATGTCCATTCACCGCACCCCCACTGACGGCAACCTGCCAGCAGGCCCGACTCGTGTCCCCCCCACCCCACCCCTATTGATGGCAACCTGCCAGCAGGCCTCGACTCATGTTCCCCCACCCCAACCCCATTGGCGGCAACCTGCCAGCAGGCCCCGACTCATGACCCTTCACCCCACCCCCATTGACGGCAACCTGCCAGCAGGCCCGACTCATTTCCCTTCACCCCACCCCCATTGACAGCAACCTGCCAGCAGGCCCGACTCATGTCCCCCCCACACCACCCCCATTGATGGCAACCTGCCAGCAGGCCCTGAGTCATGTCCCTTCACCCACCCCCATTGACGTCAACCTGCCAGCAGGCCCCAACTCATGTCCCCCCATCCCACCCCCTTTGAAGGCAACCTGCCAGCAGGCCCCGACTCATGTCCATTCATCCCACCCCCATTGACAACAACCTGCCAGCAGGCTCAACTCATGTCCGACCCACCCCACCCCTATTGACGGCAACCTGCCAGCAGGCCCCGATTTATGTCCCCCCCATCCCACTCCCATTGACGGCAACCTGCCAGCAGGCCCCAACTCATTTATCCCCCTCCCCACTCCCATTGACGGCAACCTGCCAGCAGGCCCCGACTGATGTCCCACCAAACACCATGTCATAACTATACAGACCCATGGCCCTAGTGCCAAGCCAAAACCCCACCCACCTATCCCCCAGTGCAAACACCCAACGATTCACTGCACCCACTCCAAAGTAAATTACCCATGCCATGAGAGTCTGAATAAACCAGCATGCCCATCAACAAATGTCCTACAGAGCCACACAGTGGCAACACATGACTGAGCCAATGCTCATGGAGACATGCACAAAAGAAATCATAGTAGATCACACCAATGAAGAATAATGAAATGTATTAAACATAAAAACAAATGACAAACTGAAAAGCACACATGCAAATGAAAAAATAATGATTGCAATAGGAAAAAGAAAGTAAAATCCAAGGAAAAATAAAAATCCGAAAAATGAAAAAAATAAACTAAGTCCATCCCCAAAGTCCATACAAATAAATCCTAAAATGAAAAGCATAAAAAAACGATACTCCATGTGAATATCAACAAAATGAAGTATGTACATGTCATGAATTTTGAAAACGAAAGTCTGAAGGGTCCATTATCCCAAAACAAAATGAAACCTACCAAAAACTCTATCTAAAATACAACTATATACAAAAAGTGGAGCAAAGTCTGTGGACTACAAATCATAATAAAAACCAAATGAAGCCTAAACCTAAATAACTATAGACAAAGGCGGTGGGCTAGTCCGACGGCTCACTCATTGATGTCCCGGGCCAGGGCATTATCGAACTCCATGTTGATGTTCCGGAGGTGGGCCTATTCCCTGGCCTTGAGGTCTCGCAGGGATGCAGCCATGGCCTCGTCCAACTCCCTGCGAGTTGCCTCGAGGAACTCAGCCCGCCTTAACCCCCGGTGCAAGGAGTTCTCCACCCTGACCATTGTGAGCCGTGCCCTCTCCGCCCACCGCCGCTCCACATCTATTCGCTGGCCCAACCACTGCCACACGGAAGACACTCCCAATCCTAGGTGCTCCTGCCGGCCGGCCGATGCCTGCCCCTGGGATGGTGATGGCCCTAAACCATGATCGCTCCCACCCTGAGCCTGCTGCTGCCGTGCAAGTGCCCTGCTTGTTGATGCCTGCATGTCCTCCATTTGCTGGGGTCCAGTTGGTGGGGTGGCCACCCCTGCTGGACCTCCGACTCCCAACTGTGACAGGGATGTGTCCTCTACCAGCCTGGCCGCTGGCTCAGTGGCAGCTCCACAGGGGGCCCAGGTGATACTTGGGCAGGAAGATGGCACGGAGGACGACTGGTGCATATGGGGTTCAGTTGAGGAGGGGGCCACAAGAAGAACCCAGTGCCGACGACCTGTCCTAGTAGGTCGATGCAGCCAAACAGGTATTCGAAATGACGTGCATTGTCCTCATGAGAAGCCTGCACATCATCCAAAATGCCACGTTGGTGCAACCCCACACCAGCTAGAACAGGCTCAATCCGTCATGGATTGCCATATCCACAGGGTGAGGAAGGCCAGTTGTTGTAAACGCATCCCCTCCCTGAAAACGGGTCAGCAGGGAGGCATTTCTGCTGGTGCCGGATGGTGCAGTCACGGGATCGGGGACAGGATTACACACAGGCACCTCTGTGATGGCCTATGTTGCCTCCTGTCCCTGCCCCTGCACTGCACCACTAACACCAATGGAATCCCCCCATCCAGGCCCTGTGCGTGGGGCTTCCACGGCCTCCTCCTCAACCAAACCCCCCCGAACCTGGATGACTTCGTGCCATCTTCCTCCATAGGGCCCTGTGGGGTCTCAGCTGCCCCTACTGCTGCCGAGGAGTCCACCTCCAACCTCCGCCTCTTGGACCTTCCGTCAGCAGCTGCGGCCATGGACGTGGCACCAAACTCCTCACTCCCAGAAGATATCAGTACCTGGGAGAGGAGCTGGGCCTTGCGTCTCCGGCTCTTGGTGGGATCCCTGCCACTGTGCTCCACAGCACCGTCTCCGCCCTATTCATCAGTTGACGCTGCAGACAGGGAGAGACAGAACACAGGCATCAGAGCACTGTACAATGATCTGATACACACATGACAGTTGCACATGAGTGGCAGTGTCAAACTTCACAGATGGCATCACACTCCCCAACACTCATATCATTTGAACCCACACACATGCACAAATTCACATGAATCGTGCAGCAGGCAGCAGCATCCATACACACACAACAGCATGAACATCCAAAGGTTGGCATTACATCACAAGCAACATGGGGAGTGCTGAACACATGCACACACGCCACCAGACAGACATGCATCTGTACATCTCCACCACCTGTCACAGCGCAATCATCGGAAACTATGCAACATCTGCCAATCAGGTTCCTACATGTCTGTGTCACATGCATCCATGGCGTATCACAGTCACACACATGTCAAACACACACACGTACATGTACGCCGTGCATGTACATGAAGGTGGAACCAGGATTCAGGTGTCACACCCCAACCATGGGATAGCAGATACACAGAAATGCAAACATGTGTGCATCTCCACATACAGTTGTCCATCATGCTTTGTTACACATACATCATTGATTTGCATCACACATGACTGGACTCACATGCAGCACAGTCATGTCCCTGCACATACACATCCATACATGGGCCATTTCAGACTTATGTCCAAGCTGCACGCTCCTGGCATACCTCAACATGCACTGCGTCCAATGAGTATGCCGGGCCTTCCTGAGGGTCTTGGACCTGAAGTCCTCGTAGCGCTTATGGATGTGTTTCAGGTCGCGGGTTGCCACCCCTTCCGCATTGATGGCAACCACGATGTCCATCCAGATCCTCTTCCGTCCATCCTTGTCGGCATGTCGTCGTCTGAAGTGGGCATCATAATGTACCAGGACTTGCTCCACCAGGATGCCAACTCCTGCAGTGAAGCTGGCAGCCCTCTGCCTCTCTGCACGGGGCTCACCACTGGTCCCAGATGGATTTTGGCCCGACATGGAAACCCCCAAGGCAAGTGTGGATGGAAAACTCGGTCCTGGTGCTGGGCTGTGGAGCGATGGAACTGCAGTCGGGAGTCTTCTGTTCCAGCAGGGGTGGTCACAGCAACTGGATTACTGCAGATGGCTGACATGCAGGCACCAAATTGCAGGGCACGTGGCCAGCAGGCAGGCAGGCAGCAGCAGATGGCTCGTAGGAGGTGGCTTGCGGCTCTTGGGGGCAGGAAAATGGCCTTCTGGGCAGGAGCGTTGTCTTCTGTGTGTTGTCGCGTGGCCAGCTTGATGCAGAGTGAATTGGCACATGAAAAAGCAGCATGTTAGCGTGTGATCTGAGAAAAGGTCCTTAGCACGTAAGTGCATAAGTGACATGATCCGTGTGGGCGATTCACTAGTACAGGTGCATAGTGAATCTGCACATGCAAAAACAGCATGTCCGCGTGTGAATACGTGTAATTCGAGGAAAGGGCCTAACTGCTTGGGCAGATGCAGCCAACACCACCCAGCAGTGAGTCAGACCCAAGCCAGACCTTCCGTCCTCATTCAGACACCCACTCCCTTGGTCCAGTCCACCAGCACCACAGCCCCCACTGATCAGGGCCACATTGGCCACTCAGGGTCAGCACCACCGCACAAAAGGAGGAAGCATGCTCCTGTGCAAGAGGCTGAGACCCCAGACATGGCTCTGGACTCTGGCACGTCGAGGAAGAGGCCTTTCAGAAAGCAGGAACTGGACTTCCTTGTGGACGTGTCGTCACACTGACGTGATATGCTTGTGGGCCCACTGTGCCATTCCATGCCTCCCCAGCGTTGGGCCACTGGCAGCATGTTGCGGATGGTGTGACAGCCATGGGATTCCAGGTGCGCACGGCTCAGGACTGCTCCAAGTGTTGGAATGACCTCTGACGCTGTGAAAAACAAAAGCGTGCCTCCAATTATTCCATGTCTCAGGTGATTAGTGTTGGTCCAGCACCAGAGGAGGAAGAACTCACTCAGCATGAGGAGATTCCTGCAGAGTTCATCCTGGAAGAACAAATCCATGGAGTGGGAGAGAGGATGGATTATAATGCATCGTCCGGTGAGCATAGATGCATGTTACTCAATGACATGTGTGTTTGCCGTGTGTGACCCGCCCAGCTACAACTTGGGTCCTTCCTTTCATGAATGTCCCTCTCTACCTGTGGTGTTCACCAGGGGTCTTACCTCTTGGCCTGGCTTTCCAAACAGCACCTGGCAGCTCTCGCCTACTGAATTTTCATTTTCTGCTACAACTTCCTGTGCTATGCTGATGACACTCAACTCATCTTCAGGCTGCCCTCGGCCACCTCTTCTCCCTCCCTCATTTCTGATAGCCTCATTGCCATTTGAAATTGGTGTACTGCCAACGATCTCTGTCTGAATGCCAGCAAGACTGACATCCTACTCATCGGTACACCTTCACCATCCTTTCCTCTCACTCTCTGGCTGGCCTCCCTTGGACCTCCTCCTACCCCCACCTACAAGGCCAACATCCTTGGGGTCAACTTTGACTCCACACATTCCTTCTCCACACACATTTCTGACGTCTCTTGAGATATATTAAGTTCTTACTTAACCTCCTCAGGTGTAGTGTGCCTTTCCTCTCGTTCACCTACAAACTCATTGTCTCTCAAGCTCTGGTTGTCACAAGTTGGACTACTGTGACACGCTCTTTCAAAATTCAACCTGCCTCCACACTCTACCCTCTACCACTAATCCAATACAGGACTGCAAGACTTGTCCTTGGCCTCAAGCCCTGGGATCCTATCTCTTCAGCTCTGAAATCCCTTCATTGGCTACCAGAGGATGCAAGGATGAAATTTTAGACCCTCTGCATTGTGCACAAGGATTTCTGGGGCCTATGTCCAAAATACCTTCAACTATCCCTCTGCCAATACCTCCCCTCTCAAGTCCTTTGCTCCTCTCATCACACTTCCTCCGGGTTAGTCGTTTATCGAAGAAACAAGCTGGGGGAAGATCTGTGTCTTCAGCTGGGACCTCCCTTTGGAACAGCCTACCTGCCTCGTTGAAACTTGAGGAGAAACATCTCTGCTTCTGGAAGCACCTCAAGACCTTCCTATTTGCTCCTGCATTAGCCCCTCTTCCCCCCAGCTGAACTGTTTCCTCTCTTGGCACCGTGCACCTGGACACCCTCTGTCCTTCGGGCACAGGTACCTGCTCAACATGCCTCCCTGCACCACTGCCTCCAGGCCTCCCATTGCAATGGGTCCTGTACGTGTATAGATACAGTCCCCCACTCTTCTTCTGCACTCATCAGATTTGCACTATCCAAATGATCTTGCACTTGCCACTTGCTGGCTGCTCTACCACTTTTTGAATGCATATTTTATCATTGGACTTCATTTTCATTCTTTGGTCTCCTCTGTTTGGCATGGTCCACTTCTCCCCCTTCCAGTGACTTCAACCCTTTATCCCTTCTCTGTGCACTTGTGTGTTCTCAATGTCACTGTGCCCAGTATGATCGTTGTTTTCATTTCCTTGTCTCCCTTGTTCCCCTCCCTTTGCTTGGTTGCGCTCTGAGCCACTTGTGTACAGGGACAATCTTGATGAGATGTCATATCATGTCATATACATCCTTTGTCCTTGGTGCAGTGTGTCTCACTCTGTGCTGATGGCAGTTGCTTCCCGTGCACATGTGTGCACATTCATGCTCCATGTGCATTCCATGTATGCCTCTAGGTGTCCTTGACTGCCTGCTCATTGTAGTATTTCTCCAGGATGATCCAAGTGTTATGTTATTTAGACAGCCATTTCATGCTCACTGTGGGTCTGTGTGTCATCACGCATGACTTTAGGGTGTCCACATCTGTGTCGTGCACATGGCTCCCCCTGTTACAGGCCCACTGCCTCTTTTCAACTGGTGTTGTGTCTTCTGCATGCATGGGTGTACTACTGATGGTTCCTCATCTGTCCTGCATCATGTCCACTTCTCATCAGCTGTAGTGACATTTCACTTATGACATGCAACAGGTGCATGCCAACACTGTCTGCCAATGCACATTTCTGTGGTGAACCTTTCATTGCCATGCAGTGCCTCCCTGCTATTGGCCAGAGGGTGGGTGTTTCACGGTATCCATGCCACATGGTGCATGCCATTTGCACATGGTGGCTGCAATTACTCTTACACTGCCATCAGGTTTGGAGATTGACATCACTATGTACGTGTTGATGTTGGAAGTTGAGGGGGTAAACATACACTGCACCTCACACACCCACTCCTGTGCCAAGTTCAACCCTTCAACATGCCAACACAATGCTGCTATGTGATAGTGACCTGCCATGTATGTACCCATGTCCCTCCTTTCACTGTATCAAAATGCAGTAGCGTAGGTGCCTCCTGTGACACATGTACTCTGCATAGTCAATTGTTGTTGAGTGCTGCACGTGAACATGCATGTTACATGTGTCATGGTTTGTTTGGTGTGATTGCCAGCTGTGGCTATTTGTGTGTTGTTTGTGTCCCACATGCTTATGCTACCTGCCATCTCTTTTTTGCCACCTCTCATTTCTGCCTTGGATATGTGCCTGCTAGAGGTTGTGTGTGATGCAGGTGATGGGCGATATGCAAAACATGTGTTGGCTTCACATTTTGTACACATCCTTTCTGCTTTCGGGATACCGTTGCATTGCAATGCCACTGGATGCATGTTGGGCTTTGAGTTGCGTGTGACATGTCTGCTTCATGTGTTGTCTGTCAATGTTGTGATATGTATGTGTGTGGTATGTGCTGCAGACATGTGTGTTCTTGTTTCTTTTGTTCATGTTGCAGGTGATGAAGCACTAGAGGCAGAGGATGAAGATGTCATTTCAGACACAGTGGTGAGTTCACATGACCATCCAGGCACCAGTGGTGGTCGTGGGGTAGCAGCCCACGAGAACCCACTGGTGCTCCAGGCCATTGTGTCCAGAGCGGACTCTGAGTCAGGCTCTGATGTATCCTCTGACCACTAGTCAGATCTGCATCATGACGTGTCGTCTCCAATAAGTGATCCTGTGTTGGATGATCTTCTGTCCACAACACCTGCAGTAGGGGGCCGGGTGGGGTTGGAATGTCTGCCTGTGGTTGTTATGGGTACAGGGTCACACTCCACACCAGTTGGCCATGTTCCTGGGGCATTAGGTCAATGGAGGGATGCAGTCCTGCAGCCGCGGGCGGCACCAACCCAGTAAGGACCACGGCTCCTTGGGCCTGGCAGGTATCATGTCCGGCAATGCAGTGGCAGTTCACTACTAGGGTCAACTGAGTGGGAGCATGCCGTTATTGCCATACCACAGCAACAGGGGGGAGCAGATCAGATGATGGCTCAAGGTATGGAAAGTGTGGCCCGTTCTTTCCTCCAACCTGAAAGGCAAGTGCAGCTGCAGCAGCAGGCTACGCGGTCCATGTGCCGCTCACTCAGGCTGGGCATGGTGGCCTCTGACAGGGCGTGCCAGGCTGAAATGGTGGCTCTGTGTCAATCAATTTCTACTCAGGCAGAGGCACACCGTGAGGCCCTGAGGGTCGAACACCAAACCCTCCGATCTGCTCTGGGTGTTCTCATGATGGACGACAGTAGGCGGGCAGAAGACAGGATGGAGCAGCTTGAAAAAACCATCTCAGCTGAACTCCATGGAAGCCGGGAGGTACTCTGTATGTCATGTGAGGCCATGCAGGCTGAACTCAGTCTTACACGTTTGTTTGTTTGTTTGTTTGTTTGTTTGTTTGTTTATTTGTTGTGTGCACCAGACCCAGAGGTATCAGGGCGCATGTGAAAAGAGAATTTACAGCTTAGTTACAGAAGTTAGGACAAAGGTAAAGACAGGTTACCTCGGCATTACAGGATGAGGGTAAGCAGCATAGAACAAGTATAGCAGCATATAAATGTAGAGAACATGTCGTAATTTACAGATATTTACATAGTTAACAAAGCTATATCAAAAATACATTGCATGCAGGCAGGGCTAAGTTAGTGCGGTAGGGGAGTGTAGGTTACATATCTTTCTCTATGAGCCATTTAATTGTATTCTTTCTGAATTTGATAAACGTTTGGTCAGATTTGAGTGTGTGTGGCAGGGAGTTCCACAATAGTGCTGCCCTAACTGGGAAACTGGACCCTCCAATGGTGGACAGTTTGAATCGTGGCACTTGAAGACAGTTAGGGTTGGCTATTCTTGGAAGTCTGATGGAGTTTTTTCTGATAAATTGTTCTGTTAAGTAGTGAGGGGCTTTGATATTTAAGCATTTGTGGATAAGGCAAGCCGATTTGAGATTGATTTTTTCTTGGGTGGAGAGCCATTTATGTTTCCTTCTTGTTTCAGAGATGTGTACTCTTCTAGGGATGCTTAGGGCAGCCCTGAGAGCATTATTTTGTAGCACTTGTGTTCTGTTAATGGTTTGTTTATTTGCCCCTATGTAGAGAGCATTACAATAATCAAGTTTTGATAGGATGAGGGCTCTAGAAAGGATTAAGCAGCTGTCAACTGACAGGAATTGTTTTTCCTGCTCTTATTAGTTTACATGTGTAGGCCGTAGATGAAGCCAATGAATTTACCTGTTTGGTGAGGGATAAGGTTGAGTTGAGGTAAAAGCCTAGGGTTTTTACTTCCCTGGCTGCCTTAATAGTATTCCCATCAATAATGAATGCTGAGTAATTAAGGTTGAGTTTTGAGATGAGAGCTGCGGTGCCCAGGATGATGAGCTCAGTTTTGTCATCGTTCAGACACAGGCCATGGTTAGCCATCCATGCTTGAACGATGCTATAGACTCTATTCAGCAATGCCAGATCTTCCTCATAATCCCCCGTAAGTGGTAGGAGAATCTGAGTATCGTCTGCGTAGTTGGTATAGGTGATACCCAATTGTCACGATCGTTAAAGAATGGCTTGGTGAAGATATTATAGAGTGTTGGCGAGATGCATGATCCCTGGGGCACCCCCACAAGTAATGAGTATCGGGTCTGCTGCAGCCGATGGTGAGAAGACCCTCATAGTCCTGTCACTAAGGAAGGACTGTATCCAAACTATAGCTTCCTTTGAGAAGTGGGCCGCTGAGTCCAAATGACTGCACAGGACTTTATGGTCCACCAAGTCAAAGGCAGCTGAAAAGTCTAGTAGAAGGAGAAGTGCTAGTTTTCCCTAGTTTTCTATTTGGGCCTTTAAAACGATAAGGGTTGTCTGTGCCATGTTGTGGTCGGAAACCAGATTGGTGGGCGCCTAAGAGTAGGTTAATCTCAAGGAAGTTCTGAATTTAGGTGTATGCTACCTTATCTAGGAATTTTTGTAGAAATGGCACCGTGGTTATGGGCCTGTAGTTGGTGGATATGTTCGGGTCCAGTGTTTGTTTTTTCAGAAGACGGAGTACCCCTGGATGGTGCCAGTCGTGAAGGAGGCGTTAATGAGTTTGGTGATGAAGGTGGCTAGATCTCTTGCAGCGTCCTTGATCAGTTGTGCTGGGCATTGGTCACCTTTGCAATTGGATGGTTTAAGCGCAAGAATCATTTTCTCAACCTCAATAACTAAGACCTTAGAGAAGTTAAATTGGGTATGTTCTATGGGTTTGGACTTCTGTGTTTTGTTTGGGGGAGCTTGAGTTTGAGCTGATAGTAAGGCTTTCTTAAGAGCTATTTTGTTTTGGAGCTTGGCCACTTTGTTAGTGAGTGCCAACTGTATGTCAGTATAACAGGTTTTATCTTTAATAGAGTCATCCTGTACTACAATTGGGGTTTCCAATTCTTTTAGAATGGAGAAGAGCTCTGTCATGCTAGATTTAGCTTGTGTAATCCTGTTGTTATACATTTCTTGTTTGGCTGTGCTGATATCCTTTTCATATTGCGTTGAGATACTTATTAGATTAGTTTTATTTTCTATAGTAGGATGTAGATTACAGGCCGCTTCACATTTTCTTTTCTGTATTCTTAAGTATTTTAGGTGAGGTGTAAACCAAGAGTTGAGATGCTTTTTAGGTTTGCTATTCCTAAGTTTTATCGGAGCAATGCTGTCAAGAGCGGTACTCATGGCATTATTGTATTCTTCCACTAGTAAACCTGGGTCTGTATGGTCTTGTAGGGAGTTAAGATTAGGGAGGATGTGGGGTAAGATGTTGTCAGCTGTGATGTTTTCTTGTTTCTAGTTAAGGTAGTTATGGCGGGAGGAGGAGTAGGTGCAGTAGGTCTTTTAGTATTGAGAGTGAAGGCGATAAGGTGATGGTGAGTCCATATTTGGGGGTGCTGGAGACGTGAGATGGGAGACGTGAGTCCTTGCAGGAGGAAGCATGTGTGACACGTGAGGTATTGCATGCAGACCTACGTGTCATTGCCATGCAGGACCTGGCTTACCAGACCTGCATGCTTGTTGCCTCTGAGGCACAAGGCGTGGATAGGCGTGGTGAGGCAACTGTGCCGCGTCCACCTACTGATTTCCATCCAGAGGGTGACAATGACAACCTATCTCCCACATAGGTCAGGCAGTGCAGGCGCTGAGCTCAGTGAGTTTTTTTTTTAATCTCAACATCTACACATGTGGTAGTTGAGGTGCACCCTGTACCCCCCTCCCCAGGTGTCCCTGCCACCTCCCCTGGGTCATATGTGTCCCTTTTTGATTTTTTTTTGTTTCCTGCAAGTAATCATTTTTTTGTCTATTGTGCATTCATGTGACAGTGTGGTGCTTTGTGGCATTTGAAGGCATCCACTGTGTGTTCCAGCAGGGCCCATTCAGGCTTGTCTCGTGTTTGTGTTTTGCTCGGGGTCCTGACACATATGCTACTCCTGCTTCCCCTTTCCATGGGCTCACAAGGATGGCTCGGTGTGACAGCATCTCACACAGGGGCATTGGACTTCCGTCATATCTGTGGCCAGCCTGCAGTCCTACTTGTGTGTACACCCCTAGTGGGTATTCTGGATGGCTTTTCCAATACATGTCTGCACTTCATTTTGGTGAGTATTCTGTTGACTGTGCATTTCATCATGTTGCTTATGATTTTTTTCTGTGTTCATGCACTTCCTGCTTTAGGTGATACCATGCACTCTTTGGCTCTGTAACACACACTGATGGTGGGAGGGGTCCGTGTGCTGACAATGTTGCATTGGGACACTTTGCCAACAGTGATTTTGATATGCCACATGAACGCTGCACGCTGAGTTATCCTTGTCACCGCGTGTTTCAATGACCCAATTCCAGCTTCCCCTGCTTTGGCCATCTTGCAGCCCTGCCTGGTGTTTTGTTGTGCCATTTGAAATATGGGTGCATTGCTTTTGACTTGACTGTCATGTTTGTGGCCTGGACCTGCTCCCCCTCCCATTGGTTGCACCTGGCCCTTGTGACAATCCGGCCAACCAGGAGGTTGCCACCACTACCAAAGGCCCACAATGGAGGCCCTGTCTACCCCTGTCTACCCCTGTCCACCCCTGTCCACCACCCTACTGGGTCCCTAGATTGTCCCCCTGTCTCCCTGCACCCTCCTATCTCTACCTGCCCCCTGGCAGTCTCCCCTGTCTCCCTTGCCCCACTAGTCTCCAACTTCCCTTGCCAGTCTTCCTCTGTCTCCTCCCCTTCACCATCACACCCCCTCCCCTTCTGCACCATCTTATTTCTCTTTGCCCCCTGTGTGTGCTTTCTTTCCTCCTCCCCCCTTCCTGTGTTTACACCTTGGCACCCCCTCCCTTCTCTTGTCCCTCTCCCTCTCCACCACCCTCTTCCCTCCTTGTGTTCTGTCTGTCTTTTTCCGGCACTACCCCAATTGCTGTCAGGCATGGTGATACGTAGCCGCTTGTTCTTTGCAGACACTTCCTCCTCTGCCTCCGTCCATCCACACCCCACCTTCACCTTTTTGAGTTTTATTTTGGCACTTACTTTTTTCATCAGTCCCTCCAGCACTGATTACAGGTTGTCTGTTCCGCCTTTCCCTTCTGTGTTTCTTCTCCCCCTCCCCAGCACTATCTTGATTCTTCATCGACCTTCCATAGTTTGTCACTTGTTTTGTTACTCTCCTCACCTCATCCCTCCTCTTCCCTCCTTATGTGATTCATGCACTGCAACTATTGCCGTCAGGCATAGCAATGTTGATGCTAGTTTTGTTTTACAACATTCCCTCCCTAGACTCTCCCTTATTGTCACAGGCACTTTTACTATGTACTTTGATTTGATAGTTAATTTTCACATTCTGAAGTGTTGAAGGACATGTAGGAAGGCACTGTTATTCTCCCTTGTTCCCTCCCTCCTTGAGGCGCTTTGATGCACTTTGTGTGTAGGCCCCGAGTGCAATGTTCACATGTGCTGTGTACAGGACACTTAGGCTCACTTCATTTCACATGCATGTATTTGATGCATGTCCCTACTGACACAAACACTTAGGCAATGCCCCCCCACACCAACTACGGCGACACTATGCACACACGTTCACCCAGATTGCCTTCTCAGGTATGCTGTGTCCCTACACTCTAATTTCACTTCCGATTCATTGATCGTGTACATGCATCACAGGCTACTATTTTGTTGATTGTAATTATTTTTCATGATGCTCAAGGGGTTTCCCCAACGCAATACACACTCACTGTGATGTCCACTGAGTGGTGTGTTGCAGGGGACACACTCGCAGCACACAGTGTTTGTAATGCCAATTTGCTATTTTCCAATATGCATGGCAACAGGTATTCTGACCTTTTTTGCTTGCACCACTGGTGGCATGCATTTGTGCCACAGTTTTCAGGGTGTGAGGTTTTGGTCAGTCATTTGTTCATATTCCATGTCGGGTGTAATTGTCTGGTTCCTATTTACATTTCTCACGTGACACTTCATGACTATTGTGTCATGTGTTGTGCATATGGTTTGATGTTTTGCCATTGCATACCAGGGTATGGTGTGGCAGACAGGAGCCATGGGGTTTGGGATGGTTTGGGTGGCATACCAGTATTTTCATGCGCTGTTTTGCATGTGGGTGGGTGGGATATGCACCTTGCATGTGTTCCTTTTGGTCACATGGCCTTGGTTGTATTTAAGTAGCTGGGGATGCACACAATGTGGCACTTCCATGGACACATTCTCAGAGTGATAAGGTTGTGACAGTTAACTGTCCCTTTCTCATCATCGATTGTCACCTGGTATGTGCCAGGCCTATGTGCACTCCGCAGGGGTTGGAGTTTAGGTGAAAAATGTGGCCACAAGCTGGGTATGGGCTGCCCCGCCACATGCCCTTTCCCCTCCTATACCCAGCGGCCATGCGAGTGGTTGGGGATGTGGGGCTACCACCATGCCCACCGGTACGCCCTGCCATGTTGCAATGTTGTGCAGGACACATGCTGCCACAATGATCCTGCATACTACTGGGGGTGCATATAGTAGCTGTCCGCCAGAGCGGTCAAGGGAATGGAAGCGTGACTTGAGCACTCTGACTGTGCGCTCCACTGTTCCCCTGGTTGCAATATGGGCTGCGTTGTATCTTACCTGGGGTGGTGTGGTGGGGTTCCGTATTGACGGCATCATGTAGGTGCTCAGAGGGTAGGCACTGTCCCCTGATAAGGTGATAATGCTTGTCATTAGTTGGGCTTGTGTATTTCTCTGTGTGTGACATGCATGCGTGTGCACAGACATTTGTACTCACCTATGAGCCATGTGTCGTCATTCTTCCCAGCTTCCAGGGCCCGGCTCAGGGTGGACATTCTGTATATAAAACTGTCATGGGTGGACCCTGGATAGTTTGCATAGACAGAGGTCATGATTCCCTTGGCATCGCATACAACCTGCACGTTAATGGAATGCCAGTGCTTGCGGTTGCAGTAGATGTTTTCAGTGGCCCTAGGTGGACGTTGGGCCACATGGGTGCAATCTATGGCACTGAGCACTTTGGGGAAGTGTTCCACCCTGTAGAAGTCCTGACCACGACCTGCAGGTGTTCTGGGCTTGTATATGTGGCTGCAGACTGAGGGGCACGCAGTGATGATTGCCAACACCTGGTGTAGGCAACATGACTGTGTGGGATGTGAGACGCACCCCATTATGGCAGTTGTCTGCTGAAATGAGCCAGTGTCCAAAAAATGCAGTACATTGAGCACCTTCTCCAAGGGGCCCAATGCTTGGGAGTACAGGGTGGGTGATGTGAGTTCATCCTCCCACTCAGTGACCAGCTCTAGGATGATATGAGGTAGAAACCTATACCTGCCATAGACCTCGTCATCATGCATCCCAAAAAGGAAGGTCCTGGGCAAAGAAATGCGAGGCCTGGTTATTTTCCTCCTCCTGCGGTGTCCCACGATCACTGATGCGAGGATTGGGACATTCTTTGTAACTGTATATGCGTGTTTGTTGTTTGTGCGCACTTTTATGCTGCACGGGGTGCTTCCGCCTACTTTCGTGTGGCAGACGTATTTGTGTGTGTGTGTGTTTGCTTTGAAGTGCGCAGGTTTTCCTTATGCGATTCCATGAATACGTGTTGTTCACTAGGGTGTGGGTGTTGCATGTGTTTCCCACCGGAACTTCCCACATTACGCCTACATTTTCATGCGTTGTTCCCCATTTCCCGTGTTCCACCCCCTTTTTTGGTGTGTGCGCGAGAAGTTGTGCGCTTTCCCCATTCCTGTCGCGCACGCGTTTGGAAATTCGCAGTAACATGTAAGGTAAGCGCAGATTTGGCCCACATCCCGGGAAAAAACACACGCAGGGCCTTCCATGAATCGCATGCGTGCAATTCGCATTCATGCGCTAGGTTTTTCACGCTTGTGCCAGCTTGCACCACAAATTTCGGCACACAATTATTCCATGAATTACACTGTATATGGTTTTCTGATACCTCCTACAGATTAACAGCAATAAAAGGTCAACCTATTTTCAAAACTTTAGACACAAACAATGCCGCATTGCACACAGCAGCTTTGGAAATGTAAATCTCTGGCAACCTTTTTGCTACAGAGAACTAACTCAAAACACGTGCCATTCGGCAGATATATGCTAACATTTTAAAAAGCATTAGAACTGGTCTGCTTAATACAGAGGCAAAATCCATCTTAAAAACTAGACTAATTTATGAGCTATATGAACTAATCCAGGAGTAATATGGCCAAAAGATATTTGCCCCGATGTCATGGAACAATTAACTCAACAAAATATAAAATGCATGTGCCTAATGCTAGACCTCTCAAGCTGGAGTCAATTCAACGATACAATATTGAAAAAAAGAAATGCAACCCATAGTGCATTTCACCTCCATAGACAAACTAGAACTTCATGGCATGACACTCCCTATGAATAAACAAGCAAGAGCACAACTAAATAGCTTACAAAAATGTATCTCCAACACAGCTGGACTAGAAAAAACTATTATCTAAATTGGAGAGTGATTCTAAAATATAACCTTGACATAGAACAAGGTTTAGTCAATGGAGCAATTGATACCGTTGTGAGATTCCAAACATATCCACATGACAACATTCAGTTTGTCAACATCCACTTTGACAAACGTGCAGGAATTAAAAAGAAATGCTGCACATTAGCATGTTTCCTTCTTTTCAAATACATGAATGTACACAGAAACCAATTCTATCTATCTCTTGCATATGCTGGCACTATTCACAACTCACAAGGTCTACCTTTAGATCACATATAGATTGATATTGGCAGCACAGTCTTTAAAGAAGGCATGAGTTACATAGCACATTCATGTCTCTGTACACTCAATGGTCTATTCCTAGTTAACTTTGATGCAAACAAAATTTATGCTGACATTCCTTGTATCCTGAAATACAGCAGGCTATGTGCACTGCACACATCGATCTAGACATGTACACTGTTCCTAAAAAAACAAAACCTTTAAAAAGAAAAACTAATACTGTCAGAAACTATACTGGCTCTCCCTGCAATACCACTAAAAAACAAAGAACAACAGCTGCTCCATGAAATAATACAACCACAAATCTCTCTTGAACACAAACAACTGCACATCCAATGAAAGACAAAGAGACAAATGTCTTGTTCAAAAAAAAAAAATACAGGCCGATCAATGGATACAGAGATACAACTCCCTTGTCCATTTAAATTCAGCAACACAACATGAGTAAATTGTTATGCAACTGTAGCCTTTAATCTTCTCTTCCAATTGCCACCGATTGTCCACAACATTTACTTAAATGGCTCGGAACAGTTGAGTTTGCAAATTCTCACCCTTCATAGAAATGCAACAAATAATCTTGGCAGCATCTACAGTGTCTCACAGGAAGATCTACAAGAATTTCTTTTTTTTTTAACAATTTGTTTTATTGACAACATACATATATGGCTGAACGAAACAGACCGTTCCATCAGTAAGACACAAAAAATTAAAGAAACAGGTTGTCAGTTTTTCCAATATTAACTTCCCTTCCCACCACCCACCACCCACCTCCCTCCCACCCTAACCCAATGTCAACATACCAAGTTTTGAGAGTTCACGAACAATAATAGCTCTGAGGAGAACGGTTGCTTGCCAAGTACCAATTAGACGAATCACTTGACACAGTGGGTTCAGCTTGTGAGTTAAACAGAAGGATACAATCACAATCTCAAGGAAGAATGGAGATAGGAATCTCGTGGAGGCAGCCTAAAATACAATCTACAGGCGCATAGAAATACAATCCTCGTGGAGAAGAACTGCAGTCCATTCTTGCACAAAGTCCGTCATGGTGTCGTTAGTTATTGCGGTAAGCTTTTCATATATGAAAATCGACCTGAGTTTGCAGAGCCATTCCTCTTTGGACGGGGCCAATGCACTTTTCCACTTTTGGGCGAGCGCTAGCCTCCCCGCTCTCAACATGGCCCCAATGACCTTAGGGAACGCATTCAGTTCTGTCTCGGGTGCGGGGGTGCCCAGAAGGATTTACAATGGCAGTAAGGTCGGGCAGAACCCCTCGATTTCCTTAATCCAGCTAAGTAGTTCCGACCAATAGACCTGAATGACTGGGCATTCCCACCACAAATGAAACCATGTGCCCCGTTGGAGACACCCTCTGGGGCAAAAAGGGGACATGTCCCTAAACATTTTGGACAGGGTGGCTGGGGGGCGGTGCCATGAATGGAGAAATTTGAAGTTATGTTCCATAGCAGCCGTATACAGAGAACCCGTAAAAATGCATTTGAAAATCGCCCTCCACGTATGATCATCCAGAGGCATGCCCAGCCTGGTTCCCCAGATCTCTTTGAAAGGTTGTCTACCCTCCATGTCCGCTGTAATCAAGACACCATAGAACCTAGATAAGGAGCCTCTCCGCGTTGTGCTTTGGGTCAGGATGGTCTCGAAAGGGGTGAGGGGGCGTTTCAGACGATCGGCCCAGCGAGGGTGGGTCAAGATCCGCTTCAAGCGTAGGTATTCGAAGACTGAGGGAGGGTTGTCCGCCAATGGTTCGGTCAGTTTATCATATTCTATAAAACCCTCCTCACGATACAATTGAGAGATTCTCTCCAGGCCCATGTCTGACCAAGATTGGGTGTCGCGGAATCCCTTGGATCCCAGGTCAATAGGGGGGCCCCAGAGCGAAGTCAGGGGGGATGGCCAAGAGCATAGTTGTTTGTTAGCAGCGTTAGGCTTCCAAACCGCCCAGAGGGCCGCCAGGGTGGGATGAGCTCTGAGATGTGGGGGGAGGACCCTAGGGGGGCCCACAAAAGGTCTCTAACTTTTCTTGGGTGTGCATGAATGTCCTCAATATATGTCCAATATGTTCCCATGTCATCCCTCATGTGTTCCAACATTACTCGGAGCTGGGCTGCTTTATAGTAAAGCCTGAAGTCTGGGAGACCGAATCCACCCTCTGACTTTGGTAGGGTCAAGGTGGAAGTCTTGATTCTCGTCCTTTTGCCATTCCAGATAAATTGGAGGACCCGGGATTGGAGAACCTCAAAAAAGGCGTTGGGTATCACCACAGGGAGTGCCGCGAAGAGATAAAGGAGGCGGGGCAAAATATTCATCTTCACCGTAACCATGCGCCCCAGCCAAGAGAGTGTAAGGGGAGCCCATCGTTGAAGGTCGCTACTAACCTGAGCCAAGATCCCCGGGAAGTTGCATTGGTATAGTTGGGAGAGGTCTCTGGGGATGGTGGTGCCCAGGTATCTGGTGGATTCCCGCTCTATTCTTACCCCCAGTATTTCGGTGCTGCCCTCAATCTCATGTTCCCCTGGACCCATGGGCATTATGCTAGATTTGGACGTATTTACCTTCAGTCCCGAGAAGGAGCCGAAGTAGTGTATGAGGTCAAATAATCGTGGTAGGGAGACCTGGAGGTTGGTTAGGTAGCCCAGGATATCATCTGCGAACAAGGATAGTTTAAAGTCGCAGTCGCCACACCGCATACCCGTGATCTCTTGGTCTGTCCTGACTGCTATAGCCAGGGGCTCCATCGCCAAGGCATATAAAAGGGGAGAGAGGGGACATCCCTGTCGGGTGCCCCTGGAAAGGGAGAACGGCTCAGAGGTGCCTCCGTTGACTGAGGGGCCATTGTAAAGTGCTGCGATCCACCCACAGAAGTTGTCTCCCAGCCCCATCTTGCGCAGAACTCTGCCCATGTAGGGCCACTCGACGCGGTCGAAGGCCTTCTCTGAGTCTAACGAAAGAAGGTAGCCTTCCACCTCCTGTCTTGAAGCTTCATGCATGAGATCGAAGGTTTTCCTAATGTTGTCTGATCCCTGGCGCCCCATAACAAAACCCACCTGATCGCCATGTACTAGGGAAGGAAGGAGTTTCGCTAATCTATTTGCTAGGAGTTTAGCTAGGATTTTAACATCAGTGTTGAGAAGGGAAATGGGGCGATTTGATTGGCAATGGGCGGGATCTTTTCCTTCCTTAGGGAGCACTACAATCAAAGCCGACATCATCGTGGGCGGGAGGGAGCCCTGCTCCAGCGCGGCATTGAACATCTTAGCCATGAATGGGGCAAGCGTGGACCTATATGTTTTATAAAACTTGACTGTGTAGCCATCGTCCCCCGGGGCTGTTCCGCTTTTCAGCGAGGATATGGTATCTATAATTTCTTGTGGGGTTATGGGCAGCTCCAATGGCTCAGCTTTGTCGGGGTGGAGGCCCGGTATCGGGAGGGAGTCGAGAAAGCTGCCAACCTCGTTCCCATCACCCACGTATTCCGAGCTATACAGCCTTTCATAATATCGCCTATATTGTTGCACGATTTTACTATCCCGCACTGTCGAGTCCCCCTCCGGGGTGTGGATGGAATTAACCCTTATGCTGTTTCTGAACTCACGGAGCCTCCAAGCCAGTATCCTATCTGCCTTTTCCCCCTTTTCCATATATGTCTGTTTTAAGAAAGAGAGTTTCTTCTCCGTCTGCCCCACAAGGAGGTCTGCTAATTTGGTTCGTAACCTCTGCAATTCCTCCCATTTCCCCGGGAAAATCTGAGTTTTTAATTTCCCCCCTGGTTGTATTGCCTCTATCTTCTCCCTTAGTGATTTCTCCTCCCAGGCTCTTTCCCTCTTTTTCCCCGACCCTATCCCTATGAGGGTACCTCTGATAGTAGCCTTGAATGCCTCCCATACTCCCATGACCCCCACCTCCCCGTTATCATTGAGGGAGAAGTAGTCCTCGATGGCCACCAGAAGGGATTGGCGGACCTCTTTGTCCTGCAGAAGAAGGTCGTTACACCTCCACCGGGAACCTACTGCTGGGGCAGGGGGGGAGGCCCAATCTAATCTTTACCATGTCGTGGTCAGTCCAAGGGACAATCTCAACTCCTGAGTCAGTGACCTCCCTCTGAAGCGAGGTCTCAACCAAGATGTAGTCAATACGAGAGAAGGCTGCGTGAGGCCTTGAGTAAAAAGTATAGTCGGGATTCTGACCCTGCTTGCAGGTGCATGTGTCACTCAGGCCCAGGTCCCTGTTCACTTCGCGAAAGGCCACAGCAAGTCTCTTGTGAAGGCGCATGTTCGGGCAGGGTTTAGCAGACTTCCTATCCCTCTCGGGGCATAGAACCATATTAAAATCTCCTCCGACCAATAGGGTACCCTCCGAGAATGACATTATTATTTCTTTCATTTCAACCCAGAAGGTATCTTGTGCTTCATTCGGGGCATAAATACCCACCAGTGTAAACAGCTGACCCCGCACCTCCCCCTTAACCATGAGAAATCGGCCATCTGGATCTGATTTCAAAGCTTTAAGCACAAAATGGGCCCCGGGGGATACCACCAAGGCTACTCCTTGCTTCTTTGCCTGAGAAGATGCTGTGAATACCTGGTCAATAGTTTTAGCCCTGAGCTTTGGTTCCTTGCCCCGAACCCAGTGGGTTTCCTGTACAAATAAGAATTGAAGCCGGAGCCTCGGAAATTCACGCACCAACAACGATCTCACATTTAGCGATCCCACTGTCAAGTATTGGAGCAAATCATCCACTGATAAAAGCTCGTAGCTCCCCTCAACTCCCACAGTGCTTGTCTACCCCCGTAGAGGCTCGCGAAAGCCCTGGGGGTGCGTAGTAGACCCCAAAACTTGGCATTCCATAACTGTAACCCCAACATCCCAACCCCCTTAGTTTCCCCCCTCCTCCCCCATCCCCCCTGATCGCCTGGCAGGTCTTTGGTGTCATCCTATCGCCAACCAGGCCACCATTGTCTCCCCCTCCGGGCTCAATAACTCTTGATTAACAACAACTCGAGCCCCCCCCACCCCCAAGGTCGTCCTTGGTATAAACAATTGTTTCCCCCAACCACTCACAAAGTCGATTGCAGGCTTTTTCATTAATCACCACGGTCCCTTTCATATGTCCGGGAGCCCCGGGGATGCCGGGGCCAGTCTCCTGAATTTCCTTTGGCCTCGAACCCTGCGTCTTTCCCTTGTGGCCCTGGTCCCTTTTGGGCCTGTCGGAGCTCGCTCACCCTCCTGGTCACCCAGTTCCATATTCGGACCGGCCAATAGTTCGCTTGACACTCTCTGGATGTCGTCCTCCGTCACTAGGGCGTATTTGTAGACTTCAAGCTCGAAAGAGAGTGAGAAGGGGTATCCCCACCTGTACCAGACCCCCTTGGACTAGAGCATTTTTGTCAGTGGAGCGCATAGTCGGCGTCTTGCCAGTGTGAAAGCCGACAGATCCTGGTAGATTGAGATCTGGGCCCCTTCCCACTCCACTGGGCCTGTCTTACGAGCCAATTCGAGAATCTTACTTTTCTCGGCAAAATAGTGAAAGCGAACAAGAATGGACCTGGGGCCTCTGGAGGAAGCGCCCGCTCTGTGGGCCCTGTCGATAGTGGGCACATTCGTGTTGGCCCCTCCGAACATCAGACCAACCACTGCGGTGATGGCTTTATTGATGTCCGCTTGCGTTTCACCTTTGTGCTCCGGGAAACCTAGAAAGCGCAAGTTACACCAACGTTCCCTGTTTTCTAAGTCATCCAACTTTAAGGAGCATTTCTCTTCCCTCCTTTCAAGCTCCGCCAGGTGCATATCGAATTGGGTCTCGAAGATATCGTTGGAGGCAGTGTTATTCTTGAGCGCAAGAACTCTATCGTCTATTTTGTCGACTTTCTTGTCCAGGGTGTCCAGTCGCAGCGCTATATCTGCCCTGAAGCCTCTGATTTCCTCCAGGAGGGCTGCCATGCCCCTGGTGACAGTGCTGGTATCCGCCGCTTCCTGGTGTGTCTGTGCCGCCATTTCGGGACATACTTGGGGGCCCGGGGACGGGCGGCGAAATCTCTGTAGTGCCTCCTTCTAGCTCATGGGCCCCCCCCGGACATCTCCGACTCGAGGGGCCTCCCTCCAGAAAGCGTGTGTTCAGGGGGGCCTCACCGCCGGCTTACTCCAGGCACCGTGGGACCCGGTGGCACCGCTCGGGGCCCTCCCCGGACGTTGTAGGGGGCTTGCGTCTGCCCCAGGGGGAGCGGGTCCAGCTACATCCAGGGTGCGCCCTACCACCACTACCTCCCTCCGGGGAGAAGGAGGAGGGCGCCAGCCAGCGTCGCTAGGCCTAGTCACAGGCCGCTCTCTAGCCCGGGCTCCGCGTAGTTTCTTGTGGAGCCGCGGTGCCGAAGGGGGGAGGGGTCACTCTCCCTCCAAACTTCAACGGGTCGCGGTTTCGCAGCGGCTCCACTACGGAAGTTCAAATTTCGAGGTGATGTGCCCACCAACGTTGGCAAGGTGGGGGTATGGTTTGCTCCTCACTCTGGGGGTTTTGGGGGGCTCAAGACCCTCAAACGGTGCCCATCGGAGGAGACGAGCTGAGATGCGTCAGCACATCTCTGCGCCCCCTGGTGGATCCCCCCACAAGAATTTCTAATGTATTTATTACAAGTAGTAGTAACCCAAAACATCCCTGTAAATGTGATCTTCCAGATGTCATACCTTTCATACATGTAGATGCATATTATGCCCTTTTTTGCAATTTAGACAATCGTTCCAGCATACAAATAAACTCACATGGCCAATATGTCATACTGATGCTTCTAATGCTTCTAATGTACAATGCAGATGGACCAAAAATAACTGTAAACACACTAGATTTACACACGACCAAGTATCTCTTGGCAAGAAAACCTTCACAACAGTAAGCATAATCTTCCACACTGGTGCCTCAACCACTTTGCTACTCCAAAATATAGGTCACCAGCAAATCTAACACATGTCTTCCTAATATTCCTGCAACCCAAATTCACTCACTAAATTATACTACAATACATAGTTAGAATATGCCAACGGGTATCTAACTTCTTTAAACATTGCCTTAATTACAACACACTTCAAACACGCTTACAAAATACATTCATAATACTGCAATAGTGCTTTTAAAATCCAATAGTTAGAATATGCCAATGGCTGTGTAACTACTTTTACCATACCCTTCATAACAATATACTTCAAACGTCCTACCACACTTACACTCACATAATATATCCATGCTACCACACATATTTATTCTGTAACATGTATATTCTTTAAAAGCGTAAATGCCAAAAACTGTATGTAAATGGAGTACTTTGTTTTTTTATCAACCATGGATTTTTTTTCTAATGACCCAGTGATTACTTCATGTTAATACAACAACAGTGTACCATGCACACATGTTGTACCAATAATAATAAATACAATGTACTATTTATGAGGATTAAAAAAAGAAATCTATATGTAGAATTGTATGCAATTAAAGGTTTTAAAATATCTTGTTTAAGAAATGATATTGTTTTTTCACAGAAAAAGAACCAGAGATTCCATACTTATTACTATATACAACTAAGTTTCCATACCCAGTATTATCCTTTTTTTTCTTCAGAAAGAAACAACTACAGATTCCATAAGCTGTATCCTCAATTCTATTATGATTAAACATGCCATATACACTTCAATTATATAATTCCACTGTATTACAAATACTGTATACCATCCCTACAGTAACTATAATTACTATACACATATTAATATGGCTATAGCCAGTGACCAGATTCTTGAGGGGCTAATGGCAATGCCCCAAGAATCTGACCACTGGTTACAACCACAACAATATAATTAAACAATATCACACATTTGTACAATACACCTTCAAATACCATGACTCACCGAGAACCACCCAAATTCCAATGCCGTCTGTGTACGCATATTTGTGTCCGCTGACAGTACAATTGATTGCGTACTCTGCAGCACCTGCATGGCTAATTTTCACTTATGAAAACTGCTCCAAATGAACTATATTTTACTTCCACACCCTTTCCAGGGACTCTTTTGGCCACAAAAGAATCACAAATGTATTTCCTAGACCTTTATCTCAGCGTGCTGTCTGCAGACAGAGGCCATGGTCCACCAATCCAATATGGCAGGCGTTTAAAAAATTGATTGATGTCCGCGAACAACAAGCTGCCCCCTGATTGGCCCAGAGACGTACACAGATCCCGAACCACGAAATAAGTCTGCCAGCTGGACACAGATTTTGTTTACCTACTTTTTGACCATTTAAAAAAAAAACTCCTAGAAAGATTTACACCAAATGTGCAAAACCACGCTTTTGGTACCAAGCCGCTGCTCCTCATGCAATTTTGGTGAAAATCCATCCAGCAGTTTGGGCTGTAGGTGTGAGCAAAATTTCCTTTTCATTATGTCAATGAGGATATCAATAGTTTTGGGATCCCCCTATAACTTTGTCCCCACTAGACAAAGCTTTTCCAAACTTCACAAAATCTTTCCGAGGTGGCCATACACTTTTGTTTGCAAAGTTTGGTGAGGATTTGTTGAATGGCCCCAAAGTTATAAGCCACTCAAAAAGTGCTCTTCTATGATTTGAGCAACTTAACCATAACTAACACAAGTGTAACATTTCTTTTATTGGATCATATGTACAGATTTATAAATATGATCTAGACTACGAGTGTTCAAGGACTTTGAGACAGAAATAAGGAAACGTCTATTGTACCATTGACTTGCATACATATTGTAATATACAGCAACATAGTTCAATACACAAAAGATTCAGAGGATGATGATCCCATGAATGCAGGATATGCTGCATTTAAAGCATGCAGGGCAATGCTTTGCAAATACTTTCAATGCCCAGTAAATGCTGCATTTTAAATGCACCCTTTAGAACGTGACCTAGAAAAACTCTGTGTTGACACATTGGCCCTCATTACGAGTCACTGTAAAATCGCTGGTGATTCTGTCATCCCATTAGCACCGTTTCAGGATACCACAGTGACTGAATCACAACATATCACAAGCTTGTGAGAGCGCGCAACCCGCATTGCCAGAATCAGTGTTACCGGCATAATGGAAACACCATCAAAACCATGAAACACCCGTGCTTCCATGTGAAAAAATGCAGCTAAGAGTGATTTCTGAATGCACAATTATGGAAACACAGGCAACAGGCCAGCCAATACAGGTAACACCGGCCATGGAATTTCAAAAAACAGAAACAGCATCATCACAGGAACTGGAAGTTCACCGCCGGCCATTTTGAAAAACACAATCCATATGAAATCGGGCACTTCCTGTAGCCATCCAGTGACAAAAACACAGGCAACATGGCAGGAACAGCTGTATGTTGTGTCCCTGAGGTCCATCAAAGGAAGCCGCGGTTCACAGAACCTGAACTAACCGCATTGTCTGACACTGTATTGGCCAATGTGGGCGAACAATTTGGATCAGGCATTTCTGTGAACCAACCAGTGCAGAAAGTCAGCAATATGGGAGGAGGTGGCCCAGCAGGGCTCAACAGTGGGCCATGTCTCCCGCAACCCCAAAAGACTGCCACAAGAGGTGGGGTGACCTTTATCTCTGAGTAAGGAACATACTCTCGGAACACCAGAGGGAATCCCATGCCACGTGAGGTGGGAAGGCTGAAAGTGATGCATTTGGAGGAGACGTTCAGCACAGTGCTGCACATGGAGGGAATCAAGGGAGTGGGAGCGGCAGAGGTTGGAGCAGGGATGCAAGCAGAGGGTGGTGAGTGCAACAAGCCATATCAAAATACGAAACATGAGGTGCTTGTGAAATGCACCACAAACATCATGGGGATATGTCCTAGTTCATGCTAACGATATATGAATGCAACATCAATATGGTCAATGCACAGACAGATGCCAGGTCCATGGGCTTGGTAAGACAAAGACAAGAATTGCACCCAAAATGCATGCACACACACATATGGGCCATGAGTACCAGGCATGCATGCAAAGGGACAACATGAAAGGTAGTACATGCATGATGCACACAGCAGTACAAGGCAGCGTGGCAGAACTATGACCAATGTGCAACCATACCACACACCCATGCACACACCCATCAGAGCCGTTCTGACAACCAGACTTCATGTACAGGCAAGGTCACACACAATGTTGTATATGTGTATTGAAAGTCCATTGAGGTGACCCTCATGTGAATAATTACATGCCCATCTCATCCTGACAGGCACATCCTCTGATAGTGACCATGCTGGACCATCAACAACCCAGGCAGCCACACAGATGAAGGGAACAACATCACAGACCTCCATATCACAGCTGACACTGGCTGCAGCAGCACAGCCATTGGGCCCTGTGCCCTAACCACCTGCCCGAGCAGTGTAACCATCATACCATGTGCCCCAACCACCTGTCCTAGCAGCACAGCCATCAGGCCTACCAACACATCAAGTGCCCACCAAACACCCGCCACATCTCATCCCAGCACATCTACTGATGATGATGCCAAACATCCAGGAGATGGATGCACACATCCACAGAATCAAGAGCAGATGATGGTGGGTAAGGTCTTGCAGCAACTTGAAGAGTCCTGTATGATGCAGCAATGCATGCAGGCCAGCATCTGGAGCCGTGCCCATGCACTGGGCTGCACAACCTCTGCCCTGGTGGTCTTAGCTCAGGGGGTCCAGGAGGGAAACGAGGGTGTGCCTGCCCTCACAAGGTCTTTGACACACACCCTGAAGGTTGCCCTGGATCACATGGTTGTCGAGGGATAAGAACCCCCTGCAGTGTCAACAAACCAGCAAGCTCCCACCAGGGAATCCCAAGGCACTGCTCCCTGTCACAAGCCAAGACCCGTGATGTCAAAAAACATAGGGGGTGACTTTGAACCACACCATTCATGACTCTTTTATGGGGGTGTTTGGTGAGTTTTTTGGGGGGGGGTATTTGGGGAGGGAGTGTTTGGGGAGGGGGTGTTTGAGGAGGGAGTGTTTTGAGTGGGAGTGTGTGGGAAGTGGGAAAGGGGCACAGGGCATTGGTTGCACAAAGTTTTACCTGAATAACACATCTTGTTAAGCACGTACATCAATGACTGGAAATTCTTTATTAGTGTGGTCTAATTTATTGGTTGAGCATGTCACATTCAGTGAGAGGCATGGGTAGTCACAGTGAATGGGGAGTCAAGAGAAGATGTCAATGATTTCCTTATGGGCTACATGTCCATTCCTGGCATCCATGCACATGCGTCTGAGGAGGGTAGCTCAGGGGCAATGTGCTCCCCTTTGAAGCAAGACGACAAGGAGCACCACAGGTTCTATCCCCAATCATATCATATCATATCATATCTTATCATATCATATCATGGCTGGAGCTGTCTCTCCATCTTCATCATCTTCATCTTCCGGTGGTGGTATGCCCATATCCAGGGGCATTGGTATGTTGCCTCTGATGCATCAATTGTACAATATTGCACAGGCCAGGACTATCTTTCCCACCTTCTCTTGTCTGTACATAAATGCACCCCAGATCAGTCTAGGCATCAGAAGTGTGCCTTCAATAGCCTGAAGGCCTGCTCAACCATTGTCCTGGTTCACACATTTGCATAATTGTAGGCCACCTCCTCCAGCTTCTGGGGATCTCTCAGAGGTGTCATTAGTGACTGATGTGGTGGATATTCAGAGTCACCGGCAAGGGGTAGGACATGAGGTGAGGCATGACATGCACGTGGCTGGACAGTGCTTTTCACAATGACTGTCTGTGTGTGTGTTCAAATTCATGCATCTGGTACTGTGGACTGTCTGTGCAGGGTTTGGGTACCTGCGGTGGGTTGCTGAGGGTAGGACAGGACTGCAAAAACCAACAAAATATGTCCCCACAGGTTGTAATCTATCAGTGATGCAGTATACCTATTACCTATCCAGACCTTATTTTCTCCGGACAAGAAAAACAAAAAAGAATTTTGCACAAAGCTATTTCAAATTAAACTGAAGGATCATTGCTATCTGAATGGACCACTCCTTAATTCCAGATAGTGTCCTAGTATTGTCTATATATTCAAACTAACATCTTTCATGCATATAGTAATACGATTAGTATTATTATCAAAAGATCATTTACTTTAATTTTGTCACTTAGCCACATATAAAATCTAACCAAACACTTCAAAAAAATGTTTTTCATTATTTAATAGAAAACATAAAGCAATCTTTTATACATGAGTCTCAACAACATTTTATAAAGTATTTAGCAATGTTTTTTTTTTAAAAAAAAGAATAGGCTCAACTTTAAATACATGACAAATATACAGTAGTAATTGAAAACAAATAAGACAAAACACAAGAAAGGCTGTAAAGCCGAAAAATATAAGAAGAGAAAGAAAAGAAAAAAACTTTCCATTTAAGCAACAACACTGAGTATCACAGGAATTAAATACTTCTCCTATATCAAGAAGGTGTTTTTAGATTACTCAGTTTCCACCCTATATTTAATTATGGAGGGTCATGAATATATATTCCAGGGGTACCAAAGGTGGAAGATTTCCATTTATCATTCCTAATAAGGTTTGAAGATAGATGGCTGGTGTCAGTTTAGTTTGTATATTCACACTTGCCAGTCGTTTCTTACAGTACTGCTTGGGTAGGACAGGACTGGCCAATGACTGGCCCTAGTGTGAGTCACCCACATGCCTGCATGTTCACACTGTCTGGGTTGGACATTGCAGTGCTCTTGCTACAGCTGCAGTACACTGTGCATGGCACCCGCAATGCGAACTGGACATTAATTAACTTGCATGTAAGACATGTTATGGCTCACATGCACGGAAGGCATTGAAGGCCAATCCCCACTTTAGATGCACTGATGCTGTTCATGGCACAGCATGGATGAGTTGCCCCTCTCCCATCCGTTCCCACTAGAATCCGATCGCTGTCCTACACACATTGAGGTCCCACCTGAGCATCATGTGTCTGCGCCAGTGGCAACTGTGAAGTACATGGGGACCACTGTTGTTCGCTTTGACATTTGACGTGGGTGAGTGATGGTGCATGACAGTGGTGTTCCTTTGACTGTGGATTGTACGCAGTTGTGGTGTTTGCATGCATGCACCAAGTCCCACTAGGGCATGTGTTACATGGGGCTAGTTGGGACGGTGTACAGGTACACTGGAATTGGTGAAATGGCAGTGTTGCATTCTGGTACCTGTAATGCGCTACATGTCCATGTCCATATGAGCTCAAACTGGAATGGCCTGTCAATGCTACCACTCATTTCTCATGTTGTTCACATGAGTCGTGGGCACTTCATCAGGCTTGCAGTTGATGGTCCTGCATTTGCAGGGTGGCTGTGGGACATGCATTGGTGCCAAGTCCCTCCCGTCTGTGACCCATGCAGCAATGTGTGTGTGGTTGTACATTTACTGATCCAATATATAGGTCCTTTATCCCCATGACACACCATGTATGCTGGCAGCATGCTGTTTTGCAGGACCATGAAGTTATGGGTTGATCCTGGGAAGCAGACACAGCAGTGAGCGATGAGGAAGTCAGCATCACACGTCACCTGGACATTGAGTGAATGGCACTGCTTACGGTTCCTGTACACCTCTCCTATTGCTCAGGGGGCCACCAGCTCTACATATGTGCAGTCCAATGCTGCCAACACATTGGGCATGCCTGCAATTGCATTGGATTCATGCCTTTGGCATGTACCTGTGCCTGGGTCATTGGAAGGGAAATGTGCTGGCCCACATGGCGCAAGAGGGCATCCAGGACCTGCACAAGCACTCTGGAGTATGTAGGCTACTATATGCAATGTGGCTGGCTCACAGAGTATTGGATTGTGCTTGTGGCAAGGAAATTCAGGACTGACACCATCTTCAACAGTAGTGGTATGGCTGTTTGGATGCCTATACTGCTCCCAATGTAATCCTGGATGAGGTCGACCAGTTCCTGGAGAGTTCCCTGTTTAGACGGTACAAGGTGCATATCTGGCCATCTGTCAGGGCTCAGGTTCTTGCCCTTGTGTGGAGAATCACCTCTGCCTTGCCACTTGCATGGCATTCACACTTATCATCCTCTTTCTCACCCTCCTCCGCTCCCACTCTCTGTCCTCTATTGTCATTGATGCAGCTCCAACTCATACAGCTGCACTCCAGCATGCAGCCCCTCCATGTCCATTGCTACCATTATGAGGGGATCATGGTTGTGTTAGGAAATGTTTTTGGTGTGGCTGTGTTCCATTTGTGCTGTTTCTGCGCTTATTGGGTGCACCTTTGGTGCCCCTGTGGCCTTTTCGCCACCACCTGGGCCCATGTTCAGGCTGTTTTGCAGTGCCTGTGTTTCCGGCATGGATTTGCCGGTAGTATCAGCATTTTTAACGTCAAATCTATTCTCATAATGACACCGTGCTTCTGTGGTGCTGGTGTTTCCGGTACGTGTCCCGGTGGGTGCCGCAACTACTGTGTCCTGTACTATTGTCACCGGTGGGACAGTACGTGGTGTTACTGGCGTCAGTGTTACTGCATTGGTGTTACCGGTGACGTGAGATAGAATGCTACAGTCTTGAAAAAGTGCCCGTAATTGGAATTACCAGCATTTTATTTCCAGACCGGCACACTTGTAATGACCACCTATGTGTTGCTACATCTACATCCCTAAAGTATTGCTTGGTTCTTTATAACTCTGGCCATGCTGCCATGGGGTCATTTGAGGAAGATACCACATCATCCCAGCAGCTGCATCTAGTGTTGAATGGATAGGAATATGTCCTACATTGTAATATATATATATGTTTTATTTAAGATGTTGCATGAGCCTTCTTTTGTAATAAACATATGTATGAATGAAAACAATACATCTATGCATCCAAAATACATAATTTATGGCAAATGTCCACCTTATATCTATTCTTTTCCGCCACCGGGTACTATTTTCTATGTGATTTAAAGCATAAATAGTGAAGGGACTACACAATTATGGCTTCCAGGGTTACATTTTGTGTACTGTAAAACCCATCGGGCCTCATTACGAGGCTGGCAGCCACAGAATGAATGGTGCAGGTAAGGGACCAGCACCGTTCATTCCCGGGCCGCCACATTACGAGGTCTGCAGCGGGTCCTGCTCTGGAAGCCTGGCCAGACTAGACGTGCAGCGCGGGACCCGCTAACAGACCAAGATGCTAACAACAGGCCCATCATTAAAAGGCCCGTTGTTAGCATCCTCCCCATTCCCATTGAGCCCTTTAAGGGCTCAATGGGAATGGGGATGTACAGGGTCCGGGTCCCGAGAATGGGAATTACCGGGCCTGCTAAAGTCAGCATGGCCAGGTAATTCCCTATATTTGGGACCCGGACTTGGTACCCGGTTTGGGGGTAGCCATGCCGGTAAGAACAGCATGGCTACCTCCAAACTCCTAATGAGGCCCATTGTCTCTAGAGAAACAGCAATAATATTGACACAAAAATCTTGTTTCCCAAGGCAAACACGCCTTAAACCATCCTGTGCTGAATAGGTACAGTCACATAGTGTACTGCTTACAATCATTTCTTCTGTTCCCAAAACCAACATAAATGACTCCCTGTAACTCACCACAAAGCAGCTCAGGCTAATCAAGAGGCAAACTTCAAGAAACTGACAGGCCAGGAATATTTTTGTAATAGTTGCCTGTCTCTGAAAAATAAGTAGTGAACAATGTGAACAACCAATTAAACAAAGTATGCAAGTAACGCATTGTTCAAACTACATTGTGCTTATACTTTAAATATACGCTGTACACCTTATCACGTTTATATTTCTATAACTCATTATAAAGCTAAAAGTATTATTTATCATCATGGAAACACCACTAACAGTGGCTGATATGTAACATATGTAGAGCAGAATTAGTTATGGCTTGAATGTAGTGATGAGCAACTTAAACTAAAAGGAAGATTGGCATGGAATTTATATTGTTTTTTTAAATGCCAAAAACAACTTAAAGACCAATAGTTACATAATAACTCAAACATCTTAAACATGTTAAAATGTATAATCCTATTACACGGCCACGCTAGTGGCCGTTTAGTTATGGTTAAATTGCTGTGCTGTTTCCATAGGAAGAACACTTTTTGGGCAGCCTATTACTCTGCTCCCCCTGGACGAATCCTTACCAAACTTTGCAAAAAGAAGTATATGGGCCACTCAGAATTCTTTCTGCAAAGTTTGGTGAGGTTGGGTGAAGGGGGGAAAAGTTATAGGGGGGGTCCCAAAACGTCTTTTTTCCCATAGAGATAATGGGGAAAAATTTTGCGCAGCCCTACAGCTCAAATCGCTGGATGGATTTTCACCAAATTTGCGGCAAGAGCGGCGGCTTGGTCCCGAAAGCATGCTTTTGTTAATTTGGTGTAAATCTGTTCAGTAGTTTTTTTTTTAAATGACCAAAACATAAAGCAAAAAAATTAGTGATATCTATGTCCGCTCCGCGGACACACTTCCCTGTTCGCTCCACGGACAAGATAGCGATTGGCTAAGGGGCTGGCGTCATGACCGTGGTCACGCGAGGTCTCTGCCGATTGGCTGCAGTGAGCCGTGTTCTGCGTCAGATTGTTTGGAGGTGCCCGACATCTTGGATCTGCCGACAGCGCAGCGGCCACCAGCAGCAACATGCTATTTTGAAAACTATTTTGCTGTGTCAGAGTGCTTGGAAAGGTTCAGACATTAAGAGATGGGTGAAAACTGTATTTGTTCAGGCGGTAGGTGTTAATGATGTATTCTCTATGCCCGCCTTGTTTGGGATGTTTGTAAGTACACAAAATGAGGGGTCTCATAAGGGTAGTATTCCAGTCCGTGCTGTGCGCAGGCAACTTGAAACTGTTCTAAGGACACGCCTGGTGTTAGCGAACATTAAAATTGAGTACATGCTCTAATTAAATCATTTGTTTCCTATGGGTGTGCTATTCATTTGTACGCCGCCATGGGTATGACATGCTGCGGTGGTTGTGGCCAGGGCCTAGAGTCTTGGATGCATGGCCGTAGGCCGTAGGCCGAAGGCCATACTTTCAAGACTGTATGCCCTGGCCACTACCACCGCAGCATTACACAGCAATGGATACACCTGTAGTATTGCTTATCGATCAGATGGTTGTGGGGAGTGTGTAGAGTCTTGGGCACTGGAGGTATAAGCCACTGTACACCCTCAATGTACGGCAAGCAATGCCTACGTCTGTGTTGAAATGTTTTCAGATTAATATTGAAGTCGGGCTGACGTCCTATGTTTTGAAATCTGAGGCGGCCACCTGGAGTGTTTGATGCGAACAGTGGTTTACGTGCTGTATGGGAGTAGCGGTTCTCATGATAGGATGCTCATATGTTGTTGCAAAGTGAGAATGTATTTGCCTTCTAAGTGAAGGTCAGTTGATTTGCTTTTTTGGTTGCAAGCTCTGTAGGCCCACGCATTCAAGTGACTTCATAAGGGGCTATTGTTTTTTTACCTTGGGCGAAAGTGAAACTTTAAAAGCTACACAAGGAATCAAAGCTTGGAAAAAATATACTATTTGATAAGGTTATAGTTTAAAAATGCTTTTAAGGAACATGAAATATCAGTTCACGAATATTCTTTGATGCAAACAGTTTGCTGTCTGACTTTGCCAAAAATAATGGAGGCTGTGAAGATGATGTAAGTTTAATTTCGACGACTGTACACTAATTGGGACAATGTAACTGAAGTATTATATTTTTGCGGAGTTGTGATTTTCCTCCAATACCAGAGAGTGTACATTGTTCGTGTTTGCAAGCTAAGACTAGAGTCACTGTTGGTGAACGTTATTTCTTTTTCTTTGAAATGTTATGCTTACCCACATAGCTTTGTGTATCAGTTTGCACATTCTTTTGGTCTTGTGTAACATTACGACATGTAATTTTTTCTTGCTTGTCCATTCATGCAGCCTCCATAACTGAATTACCATGTCACTGTGTAGTTGTCCTTTTTTTAACCCTTACGGTGAGTGTTGTTTATCTGCGTTTGTAGGGTGTCATTATATGTCCCCATGGTGAACTCTAATACTTCTTAAAAATGTCATGTTTGGCCACTTACATTTGTGTAGTATTTTTTACAATCTTTGTGTCTGTTTTGGAAATTTTTCCTAATGGTTGTGTATTGACACGGATATTCTCTTCCGTTTTTCGCCTAGATACATTTTGCCGTACTGTGAGTGCCACGGTTTTCAGATGCCGAGTGACGGCTTCTTTCCACGCCAGATGCAACTGCTGGTGACCGGGTGCCTGTCCATTGTAATGTTATGGGATGACAGGCCAGGGCTGCTCTGTCCCTATGCAGAACTAGCCACAAGGAGCGACTTAATATCCTTTACGGTGGTGTAAAGCAACGGTGATGCCGCCTTGTTGGAAATACCTGTGCAAACAAATCGAGTGCTTCACCAGAAATGCATACTTTGTGTATGCGAAATTAACTGCATGTGTGACTCCATGAACAATTTCAATGTTGGCCCTTTGAGTCATTGCTACAAATTATTTGCAAATGCAATTAGTCTGTTCATCTTTGACAGTTGTTTGTTAAATAAAAGTACTTTCCAAATTCTAGAACGTTACCGTTTTCTTTTAAAATCACGTGTATCATTTTGAAATTTAAAATACCACGTTATACGTTGCTGTATGTTTATTTACAGGTTCTGCGTCACGGTACATACTGTTGCTTTTTCTTTGCTGTCATGGAAAGCGAAGAGGGGCTATGTATGGAGCAATCGCCTTTCCATTCGATGGTGGCCATCTTGAAAAAGGATTTAGTTTAACCAGAAATCCTATTTTTCCATAGCACATGCTAATGCTTTGCACATCTATACTATTATTGTCAAATCTTATTGCATCTATGTCCTGTACTGTGAAAGGTGGTTATTAACGCAACATTTACTTTGTTAACGGATGGCTTTCTTTTTTGGTAGGACAGCTAATAAGGCCATTTGAAACAGAAATTAGGAAAGACGTATCAAACAGTAATATGGGGGAGTGGGTGGCCGGTGCAAAAATATTGTGCGTTTGTTATTTCTAAGGTTGGGACAGTGTTTGTCATGCTCCTTCATTACAGTAGTGCTGTTGTTTCTTGGGGAGGATGGATGGCCTTAGCTGATGTCATTTTCAGATAACTAAAACTTTTGCTGAAAGTATGCAATGTGCACTACATTGTTAATGGCTAACTACCAATACACGTTGGTGCTGTGCAAGGCACATGTTGCAGGTGGACGTTCCTATATGAATATGAAATCTGTTTCCACATTGTCCACAACACAAACATCTTACTGTTAAGTGTTTACGGATTCTGGGACATGTTACAGTGCTGTACAACAGCACGTGCTGTGCTCTGCTAACACTAATACCCAGGACATGAAAGATGGCATCACAAATGTCATTGATAACATCACTGATGACATCACATGTCTAGCTCCCTCTTTTTTTGTTAACTGACAAATCTAAGCCAGGTGGCTTTCTTCACTGTCAGTCAGGAATTAAAAAAGTAAAAAGTATTATATTTGTAGACCTTACCCTTTGCATATGTTCTTAAAATACTTTCCTTAGCGTGCATGAAGTTAATTAGTTCAGTTATGAACACTTTCTGGTAATACTGCAGTTTTTTTTTTTTTTTTGCTTACTTTGCATTCCCTGTATATGCTTCTATTTCTATGCTGTGTATGCATTGTGGTCTCTTTATGTTTTGTGCGTAATAGTACAATTATACAGTAAGGTAAACATCTGCAGATTCTTATGTTTCACAGAATGCAAAATTCTGTAATGGAAGCATTTATCAATTTAGTATCCAACATGGGAAGATTTTGAATATTGCACCTCGATTGCACACGCTGCAGACAATGCCTACATTTCTTCATGAGTGTGTTCGTGTACTGAGAGAACTCAGTAATGCAATTGAAGTTTTTTTGCAATGAATTCCTTAATTAACTATTTGGCATATGAAAGCTTTAACATGATCTGTGATACGTTTCTGCCAATATTATAATGACAATCCCTTGTGGAGGCTGTGCATGAAAACGAAATGCACATGTGATGTCATCAGTGATGTCATCAATGACATTTGTGATATCATCTTTGATTCCTGGGTGTTAGTCTTAGCAGTGCACAGTGGTGGTGTGAGTTATGGTTGCTTAGCTTACTATAACAAGTGATGTCATCAGTGATGTCATCAATGACATTTGTGATGCTATCTTTCATGTCCTGGGTGTTAGTGTTAGCAGAGCACAGTGGTGCAGGCAGTTATAGTCGCTTAGCGTACCATAAGTGGCGAATTTCAAGTTTTTTTTGGTTTTATTTTGAACCATAATGGCACGTTTGAAAAGTTTTTTTTGTGAAGTGCACAGGTTTTTGGTAGGGCAACTTAACCATAACGTCTCCTTAACAAAGTTTTTTTTAGTGAATATATATATATATGTATTAATAACATGTAAGTACACTATAATATATACCTGAATATTGTTATGATACACAGGTACATTTTGAACAATTACATAGAAATATGTATGTTACAACATGTACATTAATAGAACCTTTTGTTGCTATTTTTTAAAAAGTGAATGCACTTTAAATGTATTCAATTGAACCTTTTGAAATGTAAACTTTGGCTTTTTTAATTAAACTATTTTGAAATAGGTATTATTAATATTGGAGGTAAGGAAAGGCTTTAAGGGGCAATGTGCACACTGTCATACAAGTTAAAAAGAAATGTTTCTTAATTTAAAGAGAACATTTCTTAGATAACAACATAAACATATTCATAAAATCTAAAATATAAACACAAAAATGATCTATTAATGTATTAATAACATATATGTCTACATTTACATACTTTCCACAATTCCTGTGAATTTCTGTTATGATACCCAGACAACATTTGAACAAGTACATACATGTATTCTTGTTATAAAGAACCTTGTTTGGTGTTAACACTTAATATACCTAAAGATTACAAAAATGAATATACTGCAATTAAAAATGTGGCTATTTTAATTCACTATTTTAAAAGGGGCCTTAAAAATATGTGCAATACAGGATGGATGCAACTGCTGATGTGGAGGCTGTCACAAAAATTAAATTCACATTTGTAATGCATTAATAATTAAAATATTAGTTAAGCAAAATAAATAAGCATAACAGATTTACATTGGAAAGTAAGATTAAAATAAATGAATATCAATAATAATAGTGTCACAACAAACACAATTGTACTTAAAATCATACAAAAAACAATAATGAAACTGTCAGAAAATATAGAGTATTTGAAAAACGTGTTTACAAAAGTGTTAAGGTTAACCCATCATAAAGTTTAGGTCTACAAACAATACAAATACAACTATTAAGGTAACTGTAATGCACTTTATCATTAAATTAACAATTATTTTATATAAACATCAAATATCATGGTGACATTATCTCACCTAGAAACATCAACACACAAATGCACACAAGCAAATAATTCTATAAAAAGGACAAGACGTAAAACGTATACTAAATACATTTTAAAAGAAACAATAACACAATTTTTAATACTAAAATACAAAATCCTATTGACAGCAGAAGTCCAGTAAAAAACAAATAAAAAGTAAAATACACATACCATTTAGTATGTTTAAGCATGAGTCTACAATAACACTATATATATGTACATAGTTAAATAACCTTAACTTACGCATTAAAATACTTTAAATTAACATAGCCGACATGTTATAAGTATACATTTCTAAAGTATTAAAAAATAAAAATGGAATTATAAAAATTAAACATATACTTAACAACTACAATGAAAATTTTGTAAACAGTAAAACATGTGTAACGTGAACTGCAGCAATCACAACAGATATTTGCATTTAAAATACAATAATCTTTAAAGTATACATACAAGAAGAGTTGCAAACATTTAATATGTACGCTAATGATAACATTTGCTAAACAATACAAACAGTAAATACTAACTAAAACAGCACAAAATTGATACACAATAAAATATGCATTAAACATATCATTAAACGCAAACAAATATTTACACAACAAATTACATAACTTTTACTATCACATTAAATGACAAATACAAATTATTACAAAAAAAGCAAAGCGAGTTAAGTTTGCCATGATATTTTATCATAATATAATATCATTGTTAATTAAATTATAACGTGCCACTTTAACATTCCTTTTTTGTAATGTTTGTAGACTGAAGGTTTTGGTGGTTTAACCATCAAGTACTAATAAAGCACTTTGCTACATAATAAGTCATGTATATCTCCATATTGTTGAAACATCACCTCCTACCTTGAAATATACAAATATAAAATGAAAAAATGTGTATGAAAAACCTTTGGAAGTGAGACACATGTATACAGTTTATTAAATAACTATTCCCCTCATTCTCAATGTTCAAGTATTGAGAAACTGCCCACAATTCTGCACCAGAGTTTTAATGCAGACATTGCGGGCCTCCCCAGTTGTTCTAATATTACGATTTCTAAATATCAAGAGTAGAAACCTTTCCTTTTGGAGTTAATAGAAGGACACAATATTTAAAAACATTATTTGTGTCTCTGCGATGTGAAAGACAAAGTTTAGATTGAATTCAACTGTCCATACCCAATTTACTCATCAAAACTCCTACAGGCAAAATGCAGAGACAAAACATCATGTAGAGCAGCCTTACTTGGCTATCCTCGATAGCTGATAAGTATATTTTGTGGCCGTACAGATTTTTTCTTTGAATGTATCTGCTAAATATTCAAGTAGCAGGAATTGTTGCCAGTTTGCCTGTGTAGGACCATTCCTCATAGGCCTTTTTAATGAAGGCAAAACAAAAGAGGTGATGGCTGAAAGTCTGAATTAGGTGTAACCTCTGGCATCACTCTGGGCAAACCTCCAGTCCATCATGTTTCACCTGCCAAGCCATTATAGAAAGGGGAAAAAGCATATGAAATGGTCCATATGCAAATCAGACTTGGCCCTAGCCCAAATATTGTGCCTCTTTTGTGTATGTACCTGAACCATACACGTTTGCTTGCTCCTTCCTGGTTCAGAAGATCTTTGCTGGCATCTTTGTATGGAGCAAGACAATCTCTGGTCCAAAGTTTGTGCTAAAAGGTAAGTGGACTCAGTTGAACCCCATCGATTATCCCATGTAAACCAAGTTATAAGTATAGAGGGAATCTAAAAGTGCTTTTGGTAGGTTAAGCAGATATTTAAAAAAGTTCAAATCCCCTTTCTCCAATCATTTGGGGATCCCAGAACTCCACTTTGCATCCCCATAAAATACAGCTGCTTGTGCCTTGGCCAGAGGCCCTTCCATACTTAGATAATTCGAAGTTGCTCTTAGTAATCTGTTAGTCCCAAAGGACTTTCTCTCCTATGGACACAAAGACAATCACAATGCTCAACTCGCTCTAATGGAGAGTTTCTGTGAATAAAAGCTCTGTTTCTTTGTTGACCATATAAGGTTCTTTGTTTTCCAAATGTTCATCTCAAGGTCCATTCATCCAGGTTCTATATCAGACATACTTAGGGAATTCTGGAGTCCCTCTGGAGTTTTGATTATAAAAGCCATGTCATCTACAAAGAGGGAAATTATTCCTATTTGCTCTCCTCCTACCCATGGTGAGTCAATGAAATGTTACTGATGAGATTAGCTAATTTGTTCATATACAAACAAAGCAGTTGGGGGAAAAGACACACCCTTGCTTTAATTGTGTCTATTTCATCTAATTTATGCTAATTCAATATGTTCCCATCATATATATTTCGGGCACATTTCTAGGCAGATTCTGCACTTCGCACTGCAAAAACTGAAATAATTTTTGTAACATGAAAATGTCCACCCCAAAGAGAAATATCCTCATTGATCAAAGAGTCTTGACAATACCCAGAAGACTTGTATGTGACCCTTTACTAGCATGACCTAGGCATTGTTTCAAAGCTATGTCTCGGTGTAGAAAATCATTAGAAGAGACGACATGGTAACATTGATCTGGCACATGAATGGACACCCCGTTCCCGATACAAAAAAGGGAGGTCATGGCCATGTCCCCTGTGAAAGGACACCCTTTTCCTGTTGCATACAATGGACACATCATTGTGCATGCCATAAGGTTGGAGCTGGGAATCTTGAATTAAAAACAAAGAGGGGGTAAGAGGGGCCAGAGACATGTGGGGGGGGCAGATAGTGCCCAGGAGACAGGGAGCCGGTGGACCGAAACACAGAAGGAAAGCAGATGACAGCAGAAACAGTTTCAGTGGTGTCATATTCCTTGCTGCATACAAATGACCCTGATCCTTATTAACAGCTGTATATATTTTCTTATTATGGTATTCATTGGTCTGTGGCAACTCTGTAGATAACACATGCACACTCTTCCAATGTCTGTGAGAATTGTGGGTTACAATTTTCCAGAGATATACAGGTGCCACATGCAACCCAAACAAGTTTTTCTATTTCTCGAAAACACATTTTGAAATGAATAATAATATTTTAGCCTCTGACTTACCTCAAATCAATCTTCTTCTTTCCGACTCACACATTTTCTCTGAAGCATGACATTTGTGGATCGGGACGAAAATCTTTGGTTCCTGGAGCCAGAAATGGTGTTGTTTATCATAAAAGGCCATAGCCAATCCCTCTGGGGCATGACATCAACGGGCCTGTGGTCAGCCCAGGATTCAGTGGGCTTCTATAAGGCCCATTTCAAATGCTGTCTGCTGCATTTCTTAGTACCATATACATGGACTGTGTATTTCAGTTAGAACTCATTCAATCTAAACACACCCAGTTCTGAAATGTTGTATATAAGGCTACCCTAAGGTTTTGTGGATCCTCATATAGCCAATCAATTGAAGTATGATATCATTAGCCAATCCAGTTAAGGAATTACTGTTCAAAATGCTGATCTAGGGATTTAACTTGCCAAATGTATATATTTCAAAGCAGTCAAGATTTTTTTTTAAAATAAAACGCTAGATGGATTCCAATTCAAGAAAAGCACTTGTGTTGGCACAGATGCCAACTCTTCGCAAAGGTTTGTTGCAATTCCATATAGAATTTGTCTCTGCAGATAAGAATGAACATTCACCAGGGGAATTTCAATAGAAATGGCTATTTCAACACCCGACAATATCTTTGATTCCCCTAGGTAGATTTTCAGTCAGCTTTCCAGAAATATTTAGTATACGAGACATGTTTACTTTTTGACAAGTTTCACAAAGTATATCAAATGGCACCAATATTACATGCATCAAAATTTTATCAATTTGTATATGGTATTGTGTAACCAACTTAACCATAAATACAGAGTCACGTTATTTTTGTATAGCAATCAGGTTTAAAGTTTGCCAGTTGGTCAAAGCAAAAGTCAACTCTTATGTCCAGTGTTTCAAACTATTGTATTTTATCAGCAACATACTTTCAAAAAATATACCTGAAGAGTGAATGTTTGTACCTGGTAAATGTTAACTGAAACACGTTCATGTAATTCAAAATTAAACTGATGTTTTCTATCTCCTCTCAACTTTCACCCTACTGTAGAGTACACCAGGGGATCATTCATACTCAAAGGGATTCTTTGTTTCTAAGATCCTCTGTCTTCAGCTTGAAATAGAACTTTTGCTTTGAGGTTTGCCCATGCTTATTGAAAAGCATTCACTTGATCTACTTCAGCATAGTGTCAGATGTGATAGAATAACTTTTAAGAAAGAAAATCTAAATCCAAATAAGTATAGGAAATTAATAAGAAAACCTCAATGTTCTTTTTATTTTGCTCTTTTAATAAGAAACAGAACCAGTCTGAATACTATACTTGGTTGCACATAACTATAGCAGGGTGGGTCTTTATAAAGAGGATAAATAGAGTACTATTGTAGAATCAAACTTCACATACTTCCCACCTATGTGTCAAAGAAAGTATCTTGACCCCTGCCTAGAGGATGACTATTTGGTATGTTTAACTCTAACACCACTGGAGGAGAATAATGGAGTGGTTAAGCAAGATATCATCATGTTCCCCAATAATAAATCCCCTGGGCTGGTATGTTTTACTTTCATCTTTTTTTAAAACAATTTACCAAAGAACTTACAACTAAGTGTGATGCTTGTGACCTTTCAATGTGTCCTTAACTTGTTTATAAAAGAGGGAAATTAAACCTTGTGCGACTGGAGATAGGTTGTTGGAAATGAGAAAATACCTTGAATGTCCTCTCTTTCCGATATGATTCATGGAACACTCTATCATTCATTCCCCTTGGTGGCATTAAGAAACCAGCTAAACATTGATTACATTTCAATAGAACAGTGAAGAACTGTGAAGAATGACTCTGAAAGTGTCCCCTTTTCATCCTCCTAACAATCTTTCACCCCTGATATATTTTCTGTGTCCAGATTATTTTGTGTATCGGCACTGTTTACATTTATATGCAAATACCTTGTTTGCATAGGTGATACTGTTATAAATAATGTGTTTTGCTTTGATGAGTGATCTGTCAGTTGTCTTCTAACCAGAGCTTCCAATTTAACTCCTGCTGATTACAGCGGCCTAATACTATAAGGGAGTCTGTGTATACTTCATTTGCACATCTGCCACTAATACCGCAAGTGTAACAACTGATTTCTAATATGCATTCCAAAGAGCTGACAAAAGTTGTATCACATTTCCCCTTATAACCATCTTCAGTGCTGTAATGTTTCGCCATATCACCTGGTTGATATTGACAGTCAATATTAGGTGCTTGTGTAGGAGGTAATTTATTCATCAAGGGGCAAATACCATGTGTAGGAAAATCTATGCAAAAGGATGCAAATGAAAATTCCACATTTAAAAAAAAATGCACGAACTGCATTCTGCACAAAGCATTTGAAAGAAAAACATGCAAGGTAATATTGTGAAGTCAACAGCTCATCTGCAACAAAACTGTATTGGAAAACAGTAAATAGCAAGGCCCAAAAACATCTTTTCAGTTACATGAATGTATAACATAATATTTATTAAATGGAGAACGATCAACCTAGGATGAAACAGTACAGCATTTTATAGAAAAGGAAAAATCAAATTGGAATGTACATTATTTCTGCTTTCTTATTTACAGGACTGAGAATCAGCATTAAACAATGAAACCATAGAAACTTGCAGTGTACATTGTTATCATCAGGAGCCTGGTTGCAGAAGTGTTATAATGCCTCCATTTAAAGAACAGAATTTAAGGTGGATATGTGGAAAAGAAAAGTGAGTTCATATGCAAATATTTTATGTGAAACAAACAACATAGCTAAAAAGCAAAATTGCATTTTCTCTGGCCCTCACAACAGTGCTAAGGAGATGTTCTGCCAAAAGAAACAAAACCAAGGCCTTTGAGTCTGGGCAATACATCATATGCCAGAGTCCTTTTGACCAAAGGTTCCAATGCTGCCTTTGCACTGAAAAGCAGGTGTTTGTAAAAATATAGATGATGTCCTTAACAACTTCCATTTATCACTGGGTCTATCCAAGAATTCACTAAAATGCAGACATTATTCCAAAGCATAGGCCCACAGTGGATGTTCCCAAATTATCAGACACTCTCATCCAACAGGCTTTCCATTAAGGGATGCCATTCATGCTTGCAGAAATATGAAGTCTGGCATCTGTGACAGCTATATCATATAATCACTTAAAGGGTGGATAGCTCTGTGAACACTTGGCTCTGAGCAGCCCAGTTTCAAATACCTTTCTGAAAATAGTGCCATGGCAACCATGCCTCTCTGATGTCATGAATGGCCCAGCTCTGAAGCCTCAAAGCACTGACACCATATAGCCTGTTGACAGGGAATGGAAATACCATTTGATATTTAGTTAAACTCATTACATAGAAAGAAGAAAAAATGCATTGTTGAATATTAAATATGGGATCATACTATCATGAATATAATTTGTCTGAGTGTCATAGCAACTTATTTCTTTTAATTGTTCAGAATTAACAAATATCAGCTGAATGCAAATTTATATTTTTATGGCATTTGTTTAATTATACAAATTGTATTCATGTAGATATTTCTGCACACAAAAAGTTGCATGTCACTGTTTCACTGATCCTGGCATCTGGCCAGCTAGGCTGAGATCCTCAGATGGGAATAGAATGCTTGAGTGAAAGTATCAGAGGAAAAAAGCAAACACATGTGACACACACATCAGATGGCTTGTTGAGATAAGACTATCATTACTTGATTTATCTTAGTTAGAGCAATCCGGTTAAATAATTATCAACTTAATCACATATGTGGGACATAATGTTTTGGAAAATAACAATTGTGTAATGTAAATATCCAGGATGACATCACACCATATGGGAGGTAAACTGGCTTACAATATTACTCACGTTGGAGTGCTGTCTTCCTTAATATGCCCAATCAGACCAAAGAGGATGGTTTAGTGTGATGTCACTTTTGGAACACTGTCCAATCACATAGACTGGCAAATTAAAATAGAGATATGATAGACACCTCTAAAGGGAGTGGACTCTAATCTGCAAAAGTTCATACCCATAGATTTAAGGGCCTGAATCACTGGAAAAATGTGGTCAAACAAAGAATTGACAACAATAGAAAGGAGAATGGAATAACTTGCTGTCCTTTGGATGAATTTTGGATTGTTGGCAGGCCACTATGGGAGAGGCTTATATTCAGTTCAACAACAGGCTTTCCTCAGTGGAAAAGGAAGCAGACAGGCCCAATGCTGAAGGAAAGAATCCAGGCTGTGGAGGGAGGCTAACCCAGCCTTCTGATGCACACCTGTTACTAGGCGCAGAGAGTTTCACCTGCACTTCAGAGAGTACTCACATGTCTTTGAGTAGCCAAAAAAAAAAGACATTCTTATATAAGTTTAAGGCTAAGGGAAATATAATTCAGAGGGTAGGTATACTCTAAAGGGCAATATATTAAATCACAGCCATTTTTATCAGAGAAAGCAATGAAGGCGACCTATCAATTGGCTGTACATTATGGAAAATCATTTAATATATCAGAAGTGGAAGGGCTTTTGGAAACTCTGGATTTGAAAAAGTAGACCAAAATTGTGTGTCTGTTGGAAGTTGCCTGAGTCCCGCTCTGTGCAATGGCCAAGTGCAACTTAGAAGACAAAAATATCTCACTTTGTGCATGCCTACAAACATCATGTAATTGATGCTATTTCCTGGTTATATTACTGATCACAGTCCTTTTATTCGCTCTGAACCACTCAAGGAAACAGGGAAAGGGCACTTCCTACACATTAATGTAATAGAAACCACATTGATTGGAATTTAGGAAATATACATGTTAAACAGACATGTTTCTTTTTGCAAGCAGCTTACAAACAGAAACGTCAAGAAGCATGACCTTAAATTGAATATTTTCTAAAATGCTGTTTGGAATACTGACATATACATTTAGTAAAAAGGAGGTGTTTATTTTGAACAATTGAAAATAGAGTGAGTTGGAGTGGCTGGGATGTTCGTATTAATTGTGTTTTCTATAAAATGAAAACTTTGCCTTGAACCCTCATTTACTTTAAGTGAATAATGTTGTGGTAATTCACTTTGATCCAATTACTTCAGGTTATTTTTGTTTACTTTTTTTATTTGATGGGGTCCCCACCTGTACCCCAGACCCATCTCCCACTCAACCTCTACCATTCCCAACGCTTATTCCCCTTGTCCCAAACATAGATGTTTAAATTACCTCGACACAAAGTAATTGCATCAAAGTGAATTACCATTAGGTCATTTACTTCGATCTTACAAGGGTATACTATTTGTAGAACCTTAGAGCAACCCACGTGTGCATCATACCACATTTGATGACTTTAAATCAGTATTGCTAAGAAATAGACACCTACAGAAAATGCTCTGAGCAGAGAAGTACAGAGGCACTAATTAGACTTCTGTTTTTTTTTCAAAGCAGCCCAATCGAGTTGAAATTACAGAACAACTGTAGATAACTTCGCCTAACATCTTGCCAAAAAAAAGGTCAAAACACAGATCCTCCTTCAACACTTCCATGCAAACATCATACCGTTAGCATCTCAGTAGGAGTTTGGAGTTGTTAGGTTTGCTAATATCAATAAACCGGCATACCGTTAATACAGGTGATAAATGGTGATTGTCCACTCCATTATGAGTTGGGGTTATTCCTAATAAATGTGTTATCACCACATATATAAATACCTTATTGTATTTGTATTTATTTATTGTGCATACTAGTGTAACAGGTCGTGTACACATGACAAAGTGCTGATTTGTATTGCCACAGTAGGACGACTACATATCCTAAGGCAACACCTCCCTCTAGCGGTGAGAACAGGCAAAGCTATGCAAACTGGCATTGTCTCTCTGTATCATAAGGCAACAGCTCCCTCTAGCAGTAACAACAGGTGAATCTACTGCATCAGACAAACATACAGGGACAAACATACATCTGGCTTATATTACATTGTTACATTAGATAGCTTACCAAATTGAAACCTTACACATTTTAAAACACACAGTTGACATGCCCATCATATTTAGAAATTAGCAATCCTACACATTATTTTAATACTTGTTGGGCAATTCGTTAGGCGATGCTCCGGGGTCTCAATTTCCCTGCTGTTACTGTACCTACATATCGTAAGCACATATCCGGTTGTCCCTTGCAATACCAATTTGGGCCCCCTTTACCTTCATTGTCGGTAGAAGGTTAACGCGAAATTTCAAATACAACCTTCTCCATTTTCGACAGGGGAATTTGTATAAAAAGTTTTGTTTGTGGCAAGACATAATATCATGCAGAGCATACTTCATGTTAACTTCTCTTCTCTCACTCCGATCTTGTTCCCACATAGCCTTTTTTTTACTTTATGGGATGTAAGGATTAGTGTCTCCTTTTAGAGAGACTCACAATTATTTGTCAGTTTGAGAAATTGATAGAACTATTATTTATCATCAAGGCATTTAAATTGCCAAACAACGATTTATTTATTTGGTGGCACCAAAATGTTCCTATAGAAATTAAGTGCTTTCCATTTATTCCGGGAAGCCATTGATAGATGTCCAAATTCATAGAAGATCATTGGCGCTGGCACAACATTATGCAATCCCAATACTTTATGCCATAGTAATTCTTCCAAAGGTTGCCATCTGCACCCTTAATGGTAAAAACGAAATCTGTATCACATAACAGGGACTAGATAACTCTTGCTCTGTAATACTTTAGTACTGGGAGCACAGAGAAGCGGCTGTATTTAGAATGTAACCTTCTTATTTGGATTACATGTGTCCCACATTTCCTTTTTAGACTTTCAAGATGACCAGCTTTCCTTCCACGGCTATATATGCAGAATCCCGAATAAATACTTTGTTCCACTATGTCTAATCGTTCCCAATTAATCTTCCAACAAGCGGAACTTGTCTTCTTTCAATTTTGACAGGTCATGATTTTAGATTTTTGTAAATGAATGGACAAACATTGATGTTTCTGATACGCTGCTAAGGAGCCCAAAGAACGCTGGAGAAGATTGGAGTCTGCTCTAAAATGGCCAGGTCATCTGTATAGGCTATATAATGTTTCCCCAATGTTGCTAGTCTTGAAGGAGAGGCTCTCACTTTAATGCTGACCCAGATCCAACAGATACAAATTGAAAAGCGCTGGGGCGAGCATGTAGCCTTGTCGTAGCCCCCTACAGGTGTTCACCGGCATGTAGAAATAAATACTGTACATTTACCATCATTCTGAGTGGAGGTAAAAGCTCCCTAAAAATAGAACACACCCCGGTTTTCTTTGAAGAACATGTTAAAAATGTCACCAGCCAGGGCTGTGTTTCAGGGAGGAGACTTTCCCATCTGATCTCACACTGCAGGTGGAGATTGAATTTCATTCAGGGTTGACAGTCTCCAGTGTGGAAAGAGGTGTAGAGTGTTTCCGAAATGCCATCAAACTCACCTATCCACAATGACTCAATTCTTCCTATGTATGTTTCAATCAGCCTGCTTTTTATATATATGGAATAATGTCACCCCTACAGTATATTATAAAGATCTTGCAAGTCACAAGGGAGTTTTCGTGACCAAACAAAGGAAGGACTCTAAAGGCAGAGTTCATTCATACTTTCAAAGAACTCCAAGGTGACTTGCAATATCCTTTTTAGGATATGTGGTATTTTATTCCTTATAAAATTCTGGCCACACACTATGATTCCCTTTAATTCCTCGTCTCGTAGGTAATGTAGGAGATCTTCTATTTGCTGAACCATTAGATCAATTTAGATTCTGTTTGAATTTAAAAAAGCAAAAATGCAGCTCCTAATGTGTTGCAGAAAAATAGTTCGAGCAGTTTAATAAAATGTATTGAAAAAAACGTTAATTTTGTGCTTTAAAATAAGTAATAATATGAAGACTCCTGCTAACATGCGTTAAACCCCAGCAGCGCACAAATGAAGCATTCTTCCATAAACAGGCCTTTGTCAATTACCGCTGCAATGTGTCACAGAAAACTACTGTGCACGCAGGCCATTTTAAAAGCTTTTCATGCCTTTAATTACGTGATGCAGTGACAGCTGGAATTCTCTCAGCTGGCTCAAGCAGGAGGCATTGTGATGTCACAACGAAGTGTAATAAGCGGTTTGAATGTATTTTTCTTATTACACGCCAATTGTGATGTCACAACGATCTTGCAATAAGAACATTTTTTCCAGGCTCATATGCAGATATTGCAGCCTGCCGTGCATTACATTCATGTTGTACGCTCATTTATTTTCACCCACGTGAAACTGATTGCAGCCAATGGCTGTGAATCCATATATTTGTTAAAACAAAACATCTCCGAGAGTGAGATATTTATTACAGTTGGAATAAAATCAATGATGGGATATTTATCAGAGCAGCTTACCGCGGCACAGTGTACAAGAGTAATAGTGCAGCGTTGGCAGTAAATAGTTACACACAGAGCTACAGTATCAATCTTCAAGGGAGAAACACAGAGGCAGCAATCACTTACCTTGAAAGGATGATAAGCTATTGTGACAGGAGACAGCTTTACACATAATTTATGTATCCTTCGGTAGCAAAATGTTCAATACATTGGCACAAACAAGACGCATGATTTGCAATGATTCTTGCAACGTGCCTGTCAAATCTGCTCAGCAAACCCTAAGGAAATCATGAAGTCATAATGGGATATTTGTCATTTTTCTTATGAAGCATTAACGCGTTTGATCTGAGGTCCGGATAGCTGACTGTGATCACAGCCTCCAAAAGATTCTTTGAAATCAACACAGAGTTGCATCAAACTTTACTAATACTTAAAATGTTGTGCTTTGGCAATATGCATGTTACTCTTCCTCCTACGACCAATAATTGAGTCACTCTTTTTCTGTAAAGTAACGTCATGGTGCTATTCAGTGGCGCAAAACATTATTTTTTCTTTTCTCATTTTGAGTGCCCTTGTTTTTTATCAAGTAGACTTGTTAGAACTTGATTCGTCTGTACTGTTAGTGAAATTGCATTCCATAGTCCGACAGACACTTCAGTCATGGATTAACCAATGAAAATGTCCAACTCCGAAGTTAAACATCCAGGGGCCAGATTACAGACACGGTATACGCAGTAGGGCAAACTTTGCCCAATTTCTAAAAATACTGGGATATACTAGAAAACTATTGTGCCATGACAAGTACAGTTTGGCATGTTATAAACACTGGGGCAAAAATTGCAATAGTGCAAAATGAGACATTTTTGATGCATTTTTTGCACCAGAACAAAGTGTGTCCTAGTGCCTAATCCATTTATTATGAGCAGTAGGGCAAACATTGCACTGAGGCAAATTGCATTGCAAAATATGTCTGATTACGCGCTCTACCATTTCAAATAAAGAGGGGAGCCTGTCAGTACTGCACGCTTGCGCCTCTACTCTTTTCACTTTACGTTAATGACCTAACAACATGCTGGCTAGATATGGAGGTACATGCCAAGGTGCTGCAAGGATTCCACCCAGACCGATGTGAGTTCACAAGCTCAGTATCTCTCTCAGGGGAAAAGTAGTTGACTGTGTGGACGCTTGCGGGTACGTCAGTGTGCCAGAGTGAGAAAAGTGTTTCCATATTACTTTGAAGTGGGAGGCTATAGTTTCACGTTCTAAGCATTTTGGCGATATAATTATTTCTCAGACATTTGTATTATGTAAGGCACAGTCCACAACAGCAGTAACTCATTGTGCTGAAACGTGTGACTTTACAAACTTAGGGCCTCATTTCGAGATTGGAGAAAGTCATGGCGCTATTTGCGCCATGACTGCGTCCAATAATGGTACAGGCACCGGTCTCGTTCAATGGGGACTTACCGGTGTAGTCCGACCTTTGCGGGACCGGTAAATCCCCATTGAAAAAACCATTCCCCATTCCCATTTGAGCCCCCATAGGGCTTAATGGGAATGGGGACGTAGCTAATAATGGTACTGCAATTTGCGGTACCGTTATTAGCTCTGAAGTCCTTTAGTGGGTCCCGTCCATAACGCCTGGTAAAACCAGGCATTGAAGGAGGGAACCGCTAAGGGAACTCATAGTAGGGCGGTAAGGGATTATCGGCACCGGTCTCCTTAACGGTGCCTGGTATCCCTTACTGCCCTATTCGTAATGAGGCCCTTAGTCGCCCTATGGCACAAAGAAAACAACATTTTCAACTACCGTCTGGTGGCCCCCTGAGATCTTCTTACCCTCAAACCTGGAGTTTTTCATGTATTTTATACCATTAAACTTAAGCCTTTAATGTATTTGCTTAAGATCTGGTCCAAACCTGAGAGTGAGATGCTGCCTTATCACCCAGCAATTTGCAATGTCATGGTTTAGCCTGGCCTCAACAATATTTAAATGCTTAATTATTTATTGCTATTGCTGACAAATCTGGGATTTTCTGACCTATGGAAATATCCCATTTCCTGTGCATCATGCTCTAAACAGCTAGTAAAATCTGTTCTTAATGGTTGGCTTCTGGGTGAGCTCTTGAGTACTAAGGTTCTAAAAGTGTGGTTCAATTTAAAGAATACTTGGATTTGGTTTTTCCATTTCATGTGAAGGGACTTTTCCCAGATTCTGCCTAGGCATTCTACTGCTTCAAGCATTTTCTGTAATGTGGACCATAGCTGTAATCTCACTCACATGTACACGCCTAGATTGGAACACTACTCATATATTCCTCTTCTGTCTTCTCTAAGCCAAATCCAGAATATTTTGATAAATACAATATTGCATACTTCAAAAGTGCAATCTCATAGAGAGGCATGCATACTGTGCAAATTGGGGAGTGCAGCACCCTTATGGGGTCATTACGAGTTTCCCGTTATCCCGCCGGTAATTCCAGAGGGATAACGGGAAACTGACCCTACTGCTACTGGTGCCTGATGTCCCAGTATTACCAGGATATGGCAGGTGTTGGCAACACAAGTAAATTCCCATTCCATGGTGTCCCATAGGACTCCATGGAGGAGATTGCCTGAATTACCTGCACCAGTAATACTGGTACTGGTAATTATGGCATGTATTTGATGGTGGGGGCCTGATTTACCTCCAGCTCTTGGCTGGAGGTAAATCAGGGCGCCCACTGGCAAACTTGGGATATGCCGATCTGGGAAAATTGCTGGTGCTGGAATTACCAGCAATTTTCTTGGCAGTTTTCCCAGACCGGCAAACATGGAATGATCCCCTTCTTTGCAGTTGCTAATTTAATTACCTCCAAAATGGTGGTTTGTTTGATCGATATAGATGATAATTGTGCTTGTGAGATCTACTGTGAATTGATTGTTTGCATTCCTTACTTTGTATTCTGTTTGTTATATAATACTCTTTGAGTATGTATTACCCAAAAAAACAGAAGCTTGCAGAGGTCGGATACTCAGTTTCAACATGCTTAAACTTTCCAGGCAATAAACCTTTCATCCAATCTGAAAACTCCACATGTTCAAATTCATGGACAAATTCCGGTAACATTCAGATGGAAATGACAATAAACCCAGGGCTGAAGCATGTAGTTTCCAGTACTGAGAACCCAAGCCAACATAAGATGGCAGACAAGCATCTGCAATATTGCATTTCTTGCAATGGCCCCCAGGTTCCATCCAGGCCAAAATCCAGGAAAACAAAACTTTTGAAAGCAAAATGCCTCATCCCAACAGTAAGGAGTGCTATGGCAGGCAGAGAAAAGGTGATCTGAAAAGTTGGCAAGAGCTATGCCAAATTCTTTAGATTAATTAAAAACCTTCCAACCATCAATTTTCTGTTTTTATAATATATTGGGCCTCATTCCAAGTCCGCCAGACTTTAACACAGTTTCTGCCACCTGATACCCTGGTACCACCGGGCCATTACAAGTAACTGTGACCTGGGATATCGGGCGGTGGAAAATGTTAGTCCCCACGGGAATGAGGACTCAGGTGCCAGTGCTTCCGTAACAACTCTGTTTTCCCTTATTTCCGGACCAGCAGACTCATAATGAGGCCACTGTCTTTCATATAAAAAGGGAGTGTTCCACTAAGATTTGCAATGGAGCAAACGAGGAGCATCTCAATTTTCGCGTGATACCTGATACTTGGTGCATAAAGCATCAAAGGGAGCCAATCTGGAGATTCCTGGAGCTTTTAAGAGATGATAACATGCAAATACGATCCAGAAAGATGTTGCTCAACGGCATTGCAGAGTTGTTCTGGCCAGCACATGTTTTGCTCCAGTGTAGGCTTTGTGAATAAGGTATAAAGTAGCAGGTGCAAATCAGAGATACTCACACGCATCTCCTGGTTTGCTGGAATGAAAATGGTTCTGAAGCTGACACGAAGAGATTTACTAAACAACTACCATTTTCTCTCATCTGTCAAAAAAAGTTGCCACACCGATTACAATGTACAATCCTGCCACCAAAGAATTTTAGTACAGGTTCCTTGCAAGGTCAGTGCTTACCTTTTACATTTATAAAAGCTGACGCAGATTGCACAGCTCCCTGCGATTTGAGACCCTGTGTCTACAGCTGCATCGGACATGGTGACACACTGAAACCACACTGCCCGGATTATCTGTACTGAACATGATTTTTTCATGAAGCAACTCATGACTTTTGGTGCTTCAAGTAGTCTGACCCAGGAAACATTGATGTTCGGAATATCTTGATGACAAAAGCCATGTTTTTTTTCCACACTGCATTGTTGCACTGTCTATCATTTAACTACAAGTGTTAAAACAAAAAAAAAAAAACGTTTGCCTAATGTTTTCAATCCTTTAATTTGAATTATGTAGGATTATATTCCCTAAAATGGGTTCCACCAGATCTCAACAGATTCCCTGTTGTATGCTGTCTGATAGCACAGCAGGTAGAGCGTTTGCTTTGACATCCGTGCAGAGCCTGCTGACGATGGTTTAAATCCCATCCTTCCGAGGTCGATAAGTGAGCACCACACACTGTGGGTAATAATAAGCAGCGCTCAGATACCTGAGGGTTCGTAGCACTATATAAATGCTAAATTATTATTATTATTATTTAGCAACATCATAAGCCTCAAGCTAATGCCAGAACTTCTCTGACCTCACTTCCTTTCTCTGGAATTAGCTGGGTCAGATGCGGGACATCAATGATCTCCTTTTTTCTGCAGGGCAGCGCTGTCAAGGCTCTTGACTCTTTTGTTGTCACCAAATTCATTCTGCAGTATCATCGTGTCCACCGGATCTATGACGAAGACCATTTGAGTTGTCTAAATAAGTATACATGTTTCTATAGTGGGCACAATAATTCAATAGAAGGTGGGTGTGGATGGTGAAAAGTGTGTCGTGTAAAGAAAGACCACTTTATAAAATACAGAGCTTTGAACTGTCACTAAGTGATCAAAATAATTGCATCATTGTCCGGACAGACATGATGATTGTCCTTGTAGGCGCATGTGTTGTTTTTTGTACATTAGTATCACTACAGGCCCCTAGGCCTGAAGTAGCCATGATGTAGGCTCATCCATTCTGTTGACACAAACATTTTAATCTGTGCAATGACAATTTAGGGCCTGATTCATGAAATGTTCTGTACAGTTCGAAGTGACTTTGCACTGCTGAAAAGTGTCTTTGCACCGCCGACACAAACCCTAATTCATGGACTTTGTACTGCAAAAATACACTTTGCACAGTTTCATGGATCAGGGTTTGTGTCAGCATTCCAAAGTCACTTTGAATTGTGCATACAATTCCATGAATCGAGCCCTTAGTGTCTCGATCAAAGAGCACAAAAACTACCACTAAGAATGTATGTGCTACATTTCTATAGTATCTTTAGAGGATCTGTCTTTTAGTTCATTTTCAGAGAGTCGGTATGACCTAATATTATCATAATACTATAATAAACACATACATGTTTCATATTGCGCATTATGCCATATTCCTACTGCTTCTATCTGACGTAAAAATAGGTATTGTTACCACATTAATCAAATGCAGAAAGAGGAAGGAAGTTAGGACGGAGTCGACCCTGTTTGGAGTCGAGCCTGTGCCTTGCAGCTCTAGAGCAGCCACAGGGTAACACAGTAGTGCTAAAAACAAATAAACAACATTTTGAAGTAACGCAAATCTTCACTGGAATTTGAATTTGTTGGTAAAATTATATAAATAGAATGTAGAACGCACTTTTAATAAAACTAAACTTAGAAAAAAACAACGTCTAATATTTGACAAAAAACAGCAACCTTTCTAATTCTAATTATCACCACCATCATGGTAATGGTCATTTTAAGTAGATTCTTCTGCAACCTGCTCTTTATTTAATTATTGAATGACTATATCAGATCCTAACCTTTGGGAAGCACGATGCACAAAACAATTACCATAAACATTTCAAATCAATACAATTGAGGAAACGAAAACAACTTCAGAATCGTAGACATGGCTTAGCATAAACAATTTAGCTTTTAATTCTTTAGAGAGCTCAATCAGAAATGGAAGAGACAGAGACAGTTAACAAGTTGACCCAGTAGACCCAGTAGTACTGCCTCACTGGTAATGCAGAAGTTAATGGAAGAAATGGGGAATGCAGGCAAGTAACCATTGAAAAAAAAGTAGGTGTGATGCATCATCATTAAAATGCCAGTCATCCGCCATCAGCATACAGCTTGTTGTTTACGTGAAAAACCTGTAAACCAAACATGTGCTTTATAACTATTTTACTTCAAGATTCTTTTGTAATCAGTGAAACAAACCTTGTTGGCAACTACTCTGTGGGTACATATTTAGGCAATAAGCCCTGAGACTGCAGGCCATTACCGCATAAGGTGATGAACAGAATTATTTTTTTATTTTTTTAAAAGGCTGCAGGGGAAGGGAAAACGAGGTCTGTTGTCCCTTTCCATGGCGGTCATTAAAAACACTGGAAAAAAGTAAACAAATAAAATGTTTGCCATCGGAAGGGAGAATGACTACACGTAGTGCTTCTCCCTTTCCTCTTGCTTTCCATGGTGACCATTAAAAAGATAAAGTACACAAATAAAATGACTGCCATGGGAAGGGAGAAGGGACTACATGTAGTCCCTTCTTCCTTTCCATATTGGCCTGTCGCAGATTGGGAGCAGTCACGCTGGGGCCTGAATTGTTCCGAGCGCATCTCTTCTCGAAATGTACAAAAAAAGAAGGTAAGTGGGGGTGTGAGGAACGCGGGAAGGGAATTCAGTGGATGGAGGGAGGCTGCGGAGGGGAGAAGACTTACCTTATTCCCTGGAGAGGGGAGATGACAGCTGCCGGCCGAGAGGAGGTTCAGAGCAGTGGGATTACCATGTGGTAATGCCTGTATTCTGAGCCTCCCCATTTGCTGTGAGGCGGCAACACCCCCCCACCCCCCTGGACAATTATACATTATAAAAAATTAATTTGGAGATCTTGATTATTTTAGTTACACATCTTCCAGAAAGCTACTGTTAATGTGTTGGCTGATGTAAACACATGACTTCATACTTTTATGTCATCTGTACTTATATGTGTATTTATGTTTTAAATAGCACAAGCTAGTCTCTAGATCAACACTGTGCTTTACCTGTGCTACAGAGAACATGGTGAGTAAATGTATAAGACAATTGTGGTGTGTTGGTAATCTGAGAAGAGTGGAACCTAAGCCACACCTTGGAATTCCCTTAAAAGCAGGGTCTTACATTCTTTGCTGAACTATAGGTGCAATGGAGTGGTCCTGGTCATAAACAGGATGGCATTCAAGTATGCTGAAGTATAGTAGGAGGAGAACTGTTTCCTGGTCTTCTCCCTGCATGCCAGTTTTATTTATAGACTTTTCATCGTCTGGTTTCTGCAAAAGCATTTGTCACCTGAGGTGGTACCTCTGCCAGGAAGGTAAGCAAGCTTAGTGGTTGTGGGTAGTGGTTGACTTGTATATTATGATGGTCATTTTATAGAGACTCCTTGCAGGCATAGGAAGCAGTGTAAGTCATTGAAAATAGGATGATGTGGTAAAATATCTGGGGATCCGCTATGAGGCATGCCCTTGTGTGATAGACGTCCTTGGGAGGAGCCAGGTGTACAGCAGGGAGTCAAGTGAGAAGGTAATGTCACTATCTCCTTTTTATTATATCTATAGAACCTCTAGCAGTGTGCTTAAGGGCGGATGTACGCCTTCAGCCGGTAATTGGAAATGATCGGAATAATTTGGTTTGGTTATATGCTGATGATTTGTTGATTGCCCTGCAAGACCCGGCTGTTGGTATTTCTTATTTGATGCAAGACATTCATTCTTTTTCCGTGATATCGGGATATAAGATTAACTGGAGTAAATCTGAGATCCTTCCAATCAATGGGTTGTGTCAACGACATACATGTGTTCAATTTCAATTCAAGTGGTGTGCTGAAAAGTTGAAATATCTTGGCATATGGATTGGAGCAGATGTAGTGAAGTTACCTGCCATTAACTTTGCTCAGATTCTTCCGATGCTAAAATCAGATTTGATGAGGTGGAGTCTTTTGAAGTTGTCGACATGGGGCAGAATCAACTGTTTGAAGATGAACCTGGCTCCTCTGATAAATTACTTCCTGAGCATGCTCCCCATTAAGATACCAGGAAACTTCTTTAAGGAGATCAATGGGATTATGCAGAAGTTTATTTGGAATGGGAAGCCTCCGAGACTTGCAATCTGGAAACTTCAACTCCCATTGAAATTGGGGGGAATGAATTTGCCTAATTTCTCAGACTACCATTTATCCTTTTCCACTCGACATTTATGCAAAGTTATTGACTCTGGAGATGTACAGTCTGAGCATTTTGACCTCTTATCTTGGGAATGCAGTGCTGTATCCCAATTAGACCCGAGAGCTCTGCTAACCACTCGAAGGAATAAATCAAGAAAAATCAGCGCCCTTACTTCCTTCTTACAAGACTGCTGGTGTGAACTCTCAACCCGTTTGAGTGCAGATCCATATTTACATCCAGATGCTTCCTTATGGAATAATCCAGCCTTGATGTATCAGGGCAAAACTCTGTTTTGGATGGAATGGTTTGTGGCTGGTATCAAATACATTGGAGATTTGTTTGATGGGGAAAACTGGTTAATGTTCGCTCAGCTTGGCCAGAGGTATGATATGACGGAATGCTCATTTGCCGAATATCGTAAGTTGAAGATTATTATTTCGGCTTGTATTGAGGAGCCACAATTAACTGCTCAGAGTCCAGCCTGGGCAGCTTTAACTGTATGCCTCGGTGCATCTCACCCTGCTTCTACTATGTATAGTATCATAAAAGCTACTCGGAAGGGCGATCCGAGATTACCTGCTCTATGGGCGGAGGAACTTGGGGAAGATTTGAACTTCAGGTGTTGGCGAAGGTGCTGTGGAAACACTCGTTTGGTGAGTTTGGATTGGTCCCTCAGAGCTTCTCAAACAAAGTTGTTGTTTAGGGCCTATTGGACGCCGGAGAAACTATTCAGGAGACAACTTTTGGACAATAATCTTTGCTGGAAATGTAAGTGTTCTAGAGGATCTCTGAGCCACTTGATTTGGTCCTGTCCTAAAACGATGCAGTTCTGGGAAAAGGTATGTGAGAGATTAAGTTTGGTCTTAGACATTGCAATCCCCATGAATGCCTCATTGTTGATTTTAGGCGATGATTCTCTTCTGGAGGAAATTGACTTTGGTAAGAAGGTTTGGCTGCTACGTGCATGTATGGTTGCTAAAAAATTCATTTTGAGGTCCTGGAAATCGAGTAATTCTTTCAACATTGATGATTGGGTGGAGGAGCTTCTTACAATTTCGACATATGAAAGAGCTATTTACAAACTTTCTGATGACATTGACAAGTTTTGGGACATCTGGGGCTGCTTTCTTGACACCTATGGGTAAAACAGAACTTTGATCTGGGACAATATATACACATCCTTGTACACTACTGTGTGTATGTTATCTATAGGACGTGCATTGGTTGTTTTATAATTGAATTTGTTATATGGTTCATGTAATTAGTTTTCTTAGTCCTTCTCTCCTGCATTTGCTCTCTTTTTTCCTCTCTCTCTTTCCTTTCCTTTTTTCCTCTCTTCTTCTTCAACCGGTTCTATTTTTAGTACACTGATGGTTATTTTTAAATTGGTTGTGATATGTTGCTTATTTACATTGTATTGATTGGCTGTGTGTTTATTGGATTATTCATGTTCATGGTTGTTTATGTAAAATTAAAAAATGTAAAACCAGAATCTGGAAGTCCTCTGGTACGAGGAAGGGATTTATCTTGCAGTGGAGTTTGAGCTGTTACCAAGCAGGCTGAGCCCTTCTGTTAGCATGCTGCTGGAAGGAGATGTTACTATTTACAATTAACTTGTAATTCGAAGATGGGAAAAGTTGAGGAGTGAAGCCATCTGAATACATGTCATTCTTCTATCCTTGGGTTATTTCCTGTTTGGATGGGTGGCCAAAGACAACAAACTCTATTTTGGTCGGGTGGGCATTTAGATATAAGCTTGTCATCCACATTTGAATAGTGGCGGCCATTTCTGGAGGTGTTTAATGTTTTAGGAGCAGCACCCTCTGGGTGTAGCTGGACATCATTTGCACATTGATGTAGAGAGTTGCATGGATTGCCGAGTAGTGAACCCAGAAGTTCCACAAACAGGATTAAAATCACTGGTACTGTATTCAGCCCTGTGGAACTTTGCACATAACTAAACAGTGATTGGAACCCAGGGAGCTCATTTGAACAGTATGGTGTCTTTCTGATAGGTGAGAGAAGAGCCATGCCTGAGATGCTGATTTGCTGCACAGGTAGGCTGGCCATAGCTTGGTGGTCAACCCTTTTGAAGGCAATGGAAAGGCCCCCTTTGTCAATGATCTGGAAAGCATCATCTATTAACTAAATAGAAAGCCTTTTCTGTGCTTCATTTTGGATAGAACCAAGATTGATTATTGCAGAGCTAGGTGTGGGGCCTCATATACTCCTGGTGTTGCCCTTGCTTCTAAACAATTTTACTGATATATGGGAGGCCAGTGATTGACCATTAGTTGGCATTGTTCACTGGCTGCAGGGTGGGATTTTTAAGGAGCGGAGTGATCTGTCCACTTTTTAGGCAGCTTGGGAAGATGCCCTGACTGAGTGAGTTGTTATCTGTTTGGGGGAGAGCATTGAGTGTCAAGGATGGCACTCTAATACGAGTGGCACAAGACACCCAGACAAGTTTGGGTGTTGAAATAAAGTGGACAGATAGGAACACACACCGTGGAAAGGAGAGGGAGTGAAGAGTAGGGAAGAGTAGCAAGGGAAAAGGTATAGAGTGAATACCCTCTTGGGGTGTATGCAGAATAGGAAAAGAGTATTCCACGAACCTTGGAAATACTCTAGCCTTCTGCACAGTTTGCTATAACAGAGTCCCACGCTGTTTGCTCATAACTTGGAACAGCAGCTATGGGTGTCTGTGATATAGAAACAAGACAAGGGAAGGGGCAGAGGTTGCCTGATGGGAACCAGCAGACAAGCTCTGTACAAAGGGTCTACAAACAGTACAAGAGTAGATACAACAGACAAATCCAGGAAAGGAGATGATAGCAAACTAGCAGAAGGATAGGAAGGGAAAGTCGAGTAACAGGATATGAATAACAGAGGACAGAAAGGTAGGTGGAGCGCTCAGAGGAGCAGGAAGGCAAGGAGAAAGCCCACAAGAGTGGGACGGTAAGGTAGAAATATCAGAGGAAAAGGGCTACGGCAGCCGGAGTGAGGAAGGCTGCAGAGCAGGGAGCCCAGAGGACAAGGGCAAAGGCAGCCGGAGAGAGGCAGGCTGCAGAGCAGGGAGCCCTGAGGACAAGGGCTAAGGCAGCCGGTGTGAGATAGGCTGCAAGCGGGGAGCCCAGAGGACAAGGGCAAAGGCAGCCGGAGAGAGGAGGCTGCAGAGCAGGGAGCCCTGAGGACAAGGGCTAAGGCTGGAAAGCAGCTGAGCGTGATACGCTGCAATGTGGAGAGCCCGGTAGGGCAAGGGCGAAGACTGGAAGACAGCAGAGCGTGATCCGCTGTAATGTGGAGAGCCCGGCAGGGCAAGGGCGAAGGCTGGAAGGCAGCAGAGCGTGATCCGCTGTAATGTGGAGAGCCCGGCAGGGCAAGGGCGAAGGCTGGAAGGCAGCAGAGCGCGAACCTCTGTAATGTGGAGAGCCCGGCAGGGCCACGGCGAAGACTGGAAGGCAGCAGAGCGTGATCCGCTGCAGGGTGGAGAGCCCGGCAGGGCAAGGGCGGAGACTGGAAGGCAGCAGAGCGTGATCCGCTGCAGGGTGGAGAGCCCAGCAGGGCAAGGGCGGAGACTGGAAGGCAGCAGAGCGTGATCCGCTGCAGGGTGGAGAGCCCGGCAGGGCAAGGGCGGAGACTGGAAGGCAGCAGAGCGTGATCCGCTGCAGGGTGGAGAGCCCGGCAGGGCAAGGGCGGAGACTGGAAGGCAGCAGAGCGTGATCCGCTGCAGGGTGGAGCAAGCAACAAGGCAGGGAGCCCAAAGGGCTAGGGCTGTAGGCAGCAGGGTGTAACAAGCTGTAAGGCAGGGTCCCAGCAGGAGAGAGGATAAACAGCATACAAGGATCCGAAGACACTCGCGAAAGGTGGAGGAAGGACTCTCAATGCAAGAGGCCGAGTCACTGCAGACAGCAGCCTTATATACTGCCTAGCCCAGCACAGAGGCAGGCCAATTGGTTTCACCTGGCGAATCACACCTGCAGGCAATCGGCCACCGCCCTTTCTGTTCCTGGGCTGGTGGAAGCAGGACCAGACTCTAAGGCTTCTGGGGGGTGTAGTTCCATAGAACTCCAATAGGAAAGGCCAGAAAACAATGCTTGCGGCCAGGTGCATTATGGTATGCGTAGTTAGATTACCATAATCATTAATTAGTAAAGTCCAAATGGAGCAAAAATGGATGTGCCCATGGCGCATGCATGACAGTATGCCCCTCTCCAGGCCCCTCTCCAGGCTCCCTGAAGACCGACCTGTAGGAAGAGTGTCTGTACCACAGTACAAGAGTCTTACTCCAAAAAGACACATCATGATGCACCAGAAACGAGTTGTAAGGTGAGAGTCTTGAATGACGGAGCCGGTACCAATGTTCTGAACCTTGGATGTAGAATTCAGAAAAGATGAAGTCTTTGGAACACAGACCCCAACTGTGTGTGCATGAAGAGAGGAACTGTGAAAAACTGCTGCAGGCTCCAAGATAGATTTTTCCTTGATGGGCAACAGTATGATGCTGGAAAGTGGAGCCATAGGTACAGCAGAGTTGGTACTTTAGGAAGGTTTTCCAAGACATCCGAAGTAGTAATGACAACATCAGGGTTTGCCATAGAGAGTTCAGAGGATACAGCAGCGGTGAGATCTTGGATGGCTGTAGGGGGTATCAAGGCTGTAACAACTAGGTGTGAGGGAGCCATGAGAGAGCCAGCGGGCTGGAAAACACCTGAGACTGGTAGAGTAAAGTCTGGCAGTCTTAGTGCTATGGATATACCAGCAGGAACAACTGGAGTAGTAGTTTCAGGTTTCACAATAGCTATAGCGACCTCAAGATCTGTAGTAGGGACTTCAGGAGTCTCAAATGTGTCCGGGGGTTTTGGAACCACAGCAGTAGGCAGATCATGAATAGCAGTTGGAAGTTCGAGTGATATAGCAGCTACAGACAAATCAGGTGTTGCAACTACTGGTAGATCGGGTACCACAACCACTTGCGATTCAGGGGGTATCGAAGAAACAGAAGATGTTAATTTCTCGAGAGTGATTTCTGATAGCACAGCCACACTTTGGCAAGCCCCGCTTGCCACTTCCGCATGCTCGGTGTGAACTGTGCCAGTCTCTTCAGCTGCCATTGTCATTGCAGAGGAGGTTGTAGGTGTGGGTACTGGACGATAGGCAAGGGTGAGGGCGGAAGCATCCTTTGACTCAGAAGGATTTTCAATCAGTGGACCACCCTTGTCTTGCGGTGTAATGACTGTGTGTGTGATATGACCCTCCGGAGGAGTTAATTCTTTTCTATCAGTACAACAACCTGAGCTTCTGCGGCTGGAAGGTGAAAGAGCTGTGTCAATCTCTAGAAGGGATACATATGATATATATAGGTCTTCCATCTGCTTGGTAAATGTCTGTATACTTTTCTGTATGGCAACTCCAGGCCTTATCATGTCGATCTCTAAAGATAAGATGTCAGGTGTTGGACAGAGAGTCAAAAGGTCTGGTGACTTGTGTCCCTTCATAAGATTCTTGTGATACAAATAAACAAAGTCATCATAAAGGTCTTCGGTCTTTCTGTTAAGTCGTAGGAGTTGTTTGTGTAGCAGGTAAGTATCAGTAGTTTGATCTACAGCTTCAGAAGCGGGTGTGGCAGAAAATGTGGTTGTAGCAATGGGAAGACTGACCTTAGGGTTATTGTGGTTAATAGATACTGTGGAAGTATTAAGACAACCAATGGTTAGTATAGGTCCTTTGTACCCGGAACCAGATGCACAAACCTCAGGATAATAACTGCCTTGTCCTGTCGAATAAGGTTTTCCAGCATTCTGGGGAGCTTGCCAAGGTGATCTTGCGCATATTACACTGGCAACAGCGTATTCTGGTTTAGATTCTCTCACAATGAGTGATATGTCCTTAGCTGTTACGGTGTTAGCAGGCGTGTCAGAAGACGCAGGAGAGTTTTCCACTGTTTGGTCTAATAAGATCTGTAAGAATTCATTATCTTGCTGTAGCTCTGCAACAGATAAGGACTGCGGATCATAGTCGCAAATGTCATAATAATTGTACATGGAAGAAGGGTCAGCTAGCCAGTGGGTATAGTACCGTGCTTGTAAATCTTTGTTTTCTAAGGCGAGACTGTCCTTTAGACTAAGTTTCTTGTTTGCTGTCCTTAGGGAAACCATAGGTTTATGCAAAGGTTTCTTAACTCGAAAGGGAAGCATCTTTGGTCTGTGTGTGCCCTTCCGGCCAATGGAATAAGAAATCTTTTGCTCTTGCATTCTGTCAAGGATGGCACTCTAATACGAGTGGCACAAGACACCCAGACAAGTTTGGGTGTTGAAATAAAGTGGACAGATAGGAACACACACCGTGGAAAGGAAAGGGAGTGAAGAGTAGGGAAGAGTAGCAAGGGAAAAGGTATAGAGTGAATACCCTCTTGGGGTGTATGCAGAATAGGAAAAGAGTATTCCACGAACCTTGGAAATACTCTAGCCTTCTGCACAGTTTGCTATAACAGAGTCCCACGCTGTTTGCTCATAACTTGGAACAGCAGCTATGGGTGTCTGTGATATAGAAACAAGACAAGGGAAGGGGCAGAGGTTGCCTGATGGGAACCAGCAGACAAGCTCTGTACAAAGGGTCTACAAACAGTACAAGAGTAGATACAACAGACAAATCCAGGAAAGGAGATGATAGCAAACTAGCAGAAGGATAGGAAGGGAAAGTCGAGTAACAGGATATGAATAACAGAGGACAGAAAGGTAGGTGGAGCGCTCAGAGGAGCAGGAAGGCAAGGAGAAAGCCCACAAGAGTGGGACGGTAAGGTAGAAATATCAGAGGAAAAGGGCTACGGCAGCCGGAGTGAGGAAGGCTGCAGAGCAGGGAGCCCAGAGGACAAGGGCAAAGGCAGCCGGAGAGAGGCAGGCTGCAGAGCAGGGAGCCCTGAGGACAAGGGCTAAGGCAGCCGGTGTGAGATAGGCTGCAAGCGGGGAGCCCAGAGGACAAGGGCAAAGGCAGCCGGAGAGAGGAGGCTGCAGAGCAGGGAGCCCTGAGGACAAGGGCTAAGGCTGGAAAGCAGCTGAGCGTGATACGCTGCAATGTGGAGAGCCCGGTAGGGCAAGGGCGAAGACTGGAAGACAGCAGAGCGTGATCCGCTGTAATGTGGAGAGCCCGGCAGGGCAAGGGCGAAGGCTGGAAGGCAGCAGAGCGTGATCCGCTGTAATGTGGAGAGCCCGGCAGGGCAAGGGCGAAGGCTGGAAGGCAGCAGAGCGTGAACCGCTGTAATGTGGAGAGCCCGGCAGGGCAAGGGCGAAGACTGGAAGGCAGCAGAGCGTGATCCGCTGCAGGGTGGAGAGCCCGGCAGGGCAAGGGCGGAGACTGGAAGGCAGCAGAGCGTGATCCGCTGCAGGGTGGAGAGCCCGGCAGGGCAAGGGCGGAGACTGGAAGGCAGCAGAGCGTGATCCGCTGCAGGGTGGAGAGCCCGGCAGGGCAAGGGCGGAGACTGGAAGGCAGCAGAGCGTGATCCGCTGCAGGGTGGAGAGCCCGGCAGGGCAAGGGCGGAGACTGGAAGGCAGCAGAGCGTGATCCGCTGCAGGGTGGAGCAAGCAACAAGGCAGGGAGCCCAAAGGGCTAGGGCTGTAGGCAGCAGGGTGTAACAAGCTGTAAGGCAGGGTCCCAGCAGGAGAGAGGATAAACAGCATACAAGGATCCGAAGACACTCGCGAAAGGTGGAGGAAGGACTCTCAATGCAAGAGGCCGAGTCACTGCAGACAGCAGCCTTATATACTGCCTAGCCCAGCACAGAGGCAGGCCAATTGGTTTCACCTGGCGAATCACACCTGCAGGCAATCGGCCACCGCCCTTTCTGTTCCTGGGCTGGTGGAAGCAGGACCAGACTCTAAGGCTTCTGGGGGGTGTAGTTCCATAGAACTCCAATAGGAAAGGCCAGAAAACAATGCTTGCGGCCAGGTGCATTATGGTATGCGTAGTTAGATTACCATAATCATTAATTAGTAAAGTCCAAATGGAGCAAAAATGGATGTGCCCATGGCGCATGCATGACATTGAGTGTGGACCATGTGATCCTTTTAAATAAGCATTGTTACTGTAATTTGATGGCTTTAGTGAGGCAATATTATTGGTAAGTGCCTTTGTAGCGGGGGTGGGGGGTTAAGTCACTGCAGGGTTGAGATACATAAGGTGAGATGGATATTGACAGTCAAACCAATTTAGAAACATTACTCTGTTGTCTAATTCTGGCTATTTTAGTGATAATGAAATGATTGATGGGGTTCCATTTCACATGGGACTCGTGCCTTCCTTTGTCTGGTAGGTGGTTAGAACAGCGTTTGACTGCAGCAATGAGGGTTGGGTTTTCTGTCAGAAGCTTCTAAAATCCTTGTATGGGTAGTAGATTGCTTTGGCTTTGGTGATTGCTACTCAGTGCACAGTGCACACCTTAATGAGGAGATCATCAACCGTGCATGATTTGTGCCAGCAGTTTTGATGCACTTGGATGATGCTTATTTTGTCTGATGGCTCCTGGTGTACGATTGGGTGGAGGGGTTCACTGTGGTGCAATGTAGTTTTCAGGGGAATGCATATTGATAAACTCATTTAACGATTGGTTGAGGGTTTCTATTATGGTGTCAGGGTTACGGTTGGCAAGGTCAGAGAGGTTCTTCAAACTGTTTTTCATTGCTTCAGTTGGAACATTTCAGATGGGAGGGTTTTTTGTTGAGAGGATAAGGATGACAGTGTCGTCTTTATAGTCATGCAGAATGTGATTGAGCCATTTATGAGGGGGTGGGGGAGATGAGCAAACAAGGCCAAGGATGTTTCTCCGGAAGTAGGTGAACAATCATCAATCATCATAGATCAGAGCAGATTTAAAATGCAGATGTCTTGGCTGCTGTCTAAGATACAGATATAGTATACACATTTAACATGCACAAGGCTCTACCAAGAAGCACAGCAGGGAATTATCTTGGCAGCTCTGGAGGATGGCATCATGCTTACTCTTGGAGGATTCCAACTTGTATCCCTGGGTAACCTTGAGCTATTCGAGGTAAATCTTCAGAAAAGTATGAGAAGTGTATCACTGATCTTTCTAAATGTTCCAGATTGTCCCTATGATGACTTGCTAATAACTCCTCTTGCTATATGACACACTCTGCTGGCTGACACAGTCAGCACAACACTCTACGCATACTTAAAATAGGTAAGTGAAAATGCACATTTGACTCTGCATTGGTGGGATGCAATTACCAACACCTAAATAACTTCAAGAGGAATTTTGTAAATTACCAACATCATAGTGTATAGTACATAAACTTTGCACATACGCATTGGTTACACATTACCATGGTGAGCATGTATATTGGTCAATACATATTTTCAATGTGGCCATTTTGGCCCATTCAAAGTACATGCAGTTCTGGTGGAAAAAAGTTCAAAATACATCAGTCCCCGATTTAAACAGGGTGGTCCCATGATGACATCAAGCAGAAGTGCATTGGAATTTGTAAGGCCATTTCTTCTGTAGTTTGGGATTTTTCACTTAATTGACATCATTGAGACACTTTCAGGCCGATTCATGGAATTAATGTGCGCTGAAAGGAAGCAGGCATACGTGGACCCGCGCAGCATAAAAGTGCACGCAAAAAACAAACAAGCTCAGACACTAAGATGAATATACGGTTCCTTGCAGCAGTGGTCCGGGGATACCACAGGAGGAGGATAGTCAGGCCCAGAATATTTACACCAAGAACCAGCCTTTTTTGGGATGCCTGATGACCAGGTGTATGGGAGGTACAGGTTTCCACCTCACATAATACTCGACCTGGTGAGGGAGTGGGAGGATGACCTCACATCACCCACCCTGTGCTCCGAAGCACTGAGCCCCCTGGAAAAGGTACTTAATGTACTGCACTTCTTGGCCACTGGATCATTTCAGCGGACAAGTGCTATAGTGGGGAGGTGTCACAGGCCACACAGTCACGCTGCCTACACCAGGTGTTGGCCATCATAACTGCACGCCCATCAGTCCGCAGGCACATATACCTGCCCAGAACACCTGCAGAAAGGCAGGCTGCCATTCCCCAAAGTGCTAGGTGCCACTGATTGCACCCATGTGGCTCTACATCATCCCAGGGCAACGGAGCACATTTATAGCAACTGCAAGCACTGGCATTCCATCAACATGCAGGTAGTATGTGATGCCAAGGGAATCACCACCTCAGTATATGCCAACTATCCAGGGTCCACCCATGACAGTTTCATTTACAGAATGTCAACCCTAAACCGGGACCTAGAAGCTGGGCGGCATGGCGATACATGGCTGCTTGGTGAGTATAAATGCCACTGCACATACATGCATGTCAGATACTGAGTAATGTCTCAACCCCACTAATGATACCCATCACCACCTCCCCAGGGGACAGTGCCTACCCTCTGAGTACCCACATGATGATGCCAATTCGGAATCCCACCACACCACCTGAGGTAAGGTACAACACAGCCCATATTGCAACCCAGGGCATAGTGGAACGCACATTCGGAGTGCTCAAGTCACGCTTTCGCTCCCTTGACCACTCTGGTGGGCAGCTGCTATACACTCCCTCAGTAGTGTGCAGCATCATAGTGGCAGCATGTGTCATGCACAACGTTGCAAAACGCCGGGGCCTGCGGGTGGACATGGTGGTGCCCCCACATCCCAAACCACATGCACGGCCACTGCGCATGGGAGGGGAAAGGGCACATGGTGAGGCAGCCCGTACGCAGCTGGTGGCTAATTACTTCACCTAAAATCACACCCCTGTGGAGTGCACACAGCCCTGGCACATACCAGCTGACAATCAATGATGATGACATAGGGGACAGTCAACTGTCACAAGCATACCAGCCTGAGATTGGTCACCTGGAAGTGTTACTTTGTGTGCATCCCTACCTACCGAAACACCACCAATGCTGTGTCATTAAAAGACATACATCTATGCTGCTAAATTGATTACCCCCTTGCAAAATACAACATGAAAAGAGCGCCATGTCAGCCAAACCCTCCCCAGCTCCACCACCCAACACACATGTGAAAGCAAACAAAGCAATGCACAAGATGTGACACAAGTGTCACAAAGTGCACTGTCCCAAATGGAAACTACCCACAGACAATATGCTCCCAGTAATCAATAACAAACAACACACATGAACAAATACTTATCACCAACGCAATACAGCAACACACCATGAAACATTGCAAAAACATGACAGTACTAAGTCAAAGTAGTGGTAGTCTTACAACCTGAATAAGCCAGCAAATCAACCACTTCCAACTGTAGAGTGTTGCTGCCACGCAAATGTGTCAGTGTACTGCTTACAACTTGAACTCCATCTGCAAAGGAGACGGCCTTGTGAAGACATGAGGAAGGAACCTGCAAATTAGGATGAAGACATGGATACACAAGCACATATCAATACACCATGCAGTGTACAATACAACAACAATACCCACTAGGGATGTCCACACAGTATTGACTACAGACTGCCCACACAGCTCATGGGAACCCAATGTCACTGTGTAAGTCACTGTCACTTGGTCACACCCTTTGGAAGCCCATGGAAACGGGAAGCAGGAGGGGTGTGTGTGTCACGAACCCAAGCATCTAACCCAAACTCTGGACAAGCCTGCATGTGCCCAGCCGGAATACAGTGGATGCCCACGGGAGCCACACAAGGCAACACACTGCAAAAAAAATAAAAAAAATAAAAAATGGCAATGTGGGGGCCAGGAGGGGGAGGCCACCCAGGAGGTTCGAGGACAGGATGCACACCAACACCCACCTGCGTGGATGTTGCGAAAAAACAAAAAACCTCCATGGGCTCATTGCCTGCACGGCTATGCCATTGTGGGAGAACTGCTGTCGCTCTCTTCACCCTCTGCTGCTGCATCAGGAGGTGGTGACACTATGGGAGGCAGCCCACGCAAAGCCTGGTATGGTTCTCCAGGGCAGCAAGCACACGGGTCTGGAAGGTCTGATTCTGGAGGATTAAAGTGCAGAGATCCCCATGCAGCACCTCACGGGTTGCCTGCACTTCTGCACGCATGGCCTCACATTATGCCCGGATCTCCTCACGTGTTGCCTGCAGCTCAGCTGAGAGCGAACGTGTGAGCTGCTCCAGCTGCTGTTCTGCCCTTAAATTTCGGGAAGCCTCAAGTTCAAGCAGACTCTGCCTGAGGTTATGGAGTTCTACACTCAGGGCTTCCCTGTGGCCCTGTAACTCTATTTATATGGATTCGCGCAGAGTCTCCAGTGCCGCCCGTCGGTCCCTGTTGGACGCCTACATGTCTTCCCTGTGTGATTGGCAAATGGAGTCTGTTGCCTGCTGTTGTTGCTCCATCTGCCTTTCAGGGGGGATAATGGAAGTGGCCACCCTCTCCATTGCCTGAGCCATCATTTCTACTGATGCTGCCTGTTGGGTTGCCATACCATACATGGAGTTTTCCCATACAGTATTGTCTGGTGGCGCACGGCCACCGAGTCGGCGGGCACCACACCTGTTCGGGGCAAGGCGATCTGCACCTTGCTGTGCTGGCACTGCCTGAGGCTGCAGGACTGCATTCCCCCTCTGATCTGCTGGCCCAGGAACAGGATCAGATGCTGTGGAGTATGACACTGCATCCGTAACCGCCAAAGGCGGACCTACCGACACTGACATCCCCATAGAGGGTTCTACCCCTGGTGCAGGTGAGTTGGACAGAACAGAATCCCTGCCAGAAGCACTGACCTGCGACAGCACATAAGTCTCATCATCTGACTCAGCACCTGAATAGAGGTCTGGGGATCTGCACCCAGAGACACCCCTCGACATTATGGTCTGCAGCACCAAAGTGTTTTCACCCACCACCACAGCACGTCCCCCACTGGTGCTTGGTCGTGGCTTAGAATCCTCCTGGGTCTGCACCAACTCCTGAACCTCACCAGCATCAAGTGTGTCATCACCTGCAAAAACATGAAATACAACAAATGGAAACAGGCATTAGCACCATAGCACACACATAGGCCTGACAAGCCAGAGATCCAGTACATGATTTACACATGTCCCACATGACTATAACCCTGGCATGCATGCACTGTCACTGAGTTGGAAGGGGAGGCAAAAAGCAGACACTGATGACACCAAGATGGAAAAGCAACACATTTGCTGCATGCTGGGTAGCACTGGCATCACACATTAGCCTGTGAGTGGCATGTCCAATACAGATACATGACACATGCCAGCACACAGATGGCATGTAGCATAACCATGGTACATCTGACAAGTACAGCCATATGTCAGTGAATGAGTACTGTCAGCCATCCATGAGAGATGGACATGATGAGATGAAAAATGCTATATAGTGTGACAAAATACGCATGTGCCACTCACTGCAACACATCCAGTGTACAAGAATACAGTGATTGCAGGCAGATGTACACATCAACGGTTGGTCACTTAAACATCACAGGAAACAAATATAAAGTACCACATAAAAACATGCACCAAAAATCAATGTGAGCAGGCCAATACTCAATCAGCCTGAATGGTCTAATCATTCACATAACAAGGTAACAAATGTGGGCCAATGTGTGGTGTAATCAATGACAGAAGCATGTCACATATGTGACAATAGGGCTGAAAAATGCGTTGCAAAATTGGGAGAATTGAAACAATCAGCCTGAATAAAGACTGAACAATTCTGAACAATGTTGTTGCAAGATGACAGTTCAATGGCAACTTCAGTAATGTGGCGCTAAATGGCTATTGTGGGCAGAAGGGATATTGTCATACCCAAATCCAAGGCCAGTGAATGCTTTGGAGGAAGCACATGGGTGACCCATACCACTCAGGTGCACACACCCTCACCTGGCACTCAATCAGAACCCGTCACCCACACAACATATACATGGATTACACACACATGCATGGGCACTCACCGGACAATGCGTCGTAATCTGGTAGGTCTCCCACGCCTTGGATCTGTTCCTCTGTGACGAAGGTTCCAGCAACAGACTCATGTTCAGTGAGTTGGTTGTCCTCTTGTGGAGACCCACCGCCAGTCACCAGAGTAGAAGCATGATTTGAGGCCAGCTTGTTCTTTGCTCTGTGTTTCAGGTCATTCTAGCGCTTGTAGCAATCATCAGCTGAGCGACTCACAAATCCAAGGGCACTAATGATGTCTGCGATGGTCTGCCAGTGTGCCTTACGTTGACCAGGTGGGGTCTTGCACCCTGCAGTCACCACCATTTCGCGGCTATGTGCCGACACGTAGGCCACTAGTGCATCAAGTTTGGCGTCATTAAAGCTAGGCTTCCTTGACGTGCTGGAGTGTGTAACCGTGCCTGGGGTGGCAGCCTGTAGTGCGAGAGCACCCTTTTCAAAGGTGGTGTGGATCCTGAGTGGCTTACGCCGCTCTGGTCAATAGGGGCAGAAGCGCCGGTGGACTGGGTACTAGGAGTGTGCGAATGCACAATGACCATAGGTCTTGGTGCAGGCATTGGCTGCAGGGTGATGTTGGCAGGGGCAACATCGGTTTGATTGACAGGGACCAACACTGTCCCGGCTGGGAGACTCAGAGCTGGGGTGGATTGAGCTGCAGCTGCCCCTGCAGCCTCCCCACCCTGCCTACTTGGGGCAGCAGATGACATAGCTGCCCCGGATCCACTTGGCCTGGTGACACCAACTTGCACTGCCACACGTGGCATAAACTTGCTGACCTGGAAGTCAGCCTGGGAGTCCTGTGCCGGTTCAGGTGCCACAATGGGCTGGTCCAACAGGGGCTGAGCTGGGATGGTGTCAGCTACGTTTCCCACAACCATGGGGGGGGGCATGGACGTCCCTGATTGCTCCTCCACACATGGGGGTCTAGGGGCACCCTGCAAATCATGGCCATGTCCCCTACCGTGCCCACCACGGCCACGTTTTGGAGGTCGGCCACCTTTGCCTCCCTTACCGCTTCGTCGCCTCCCAACCATGGCACTGATGTTGTTGTGCATATGGGAGTAGCAGTAAACCATTGTCCTGGGCAATTGGGGGTGAAAGGGGTAGGGTACTAGTGCTCTAGCAAGGCTGTCCGTGACCCCTGGGGGAAGATGAAGGGTCACGCAATGCACCGGCACCCCGAAAACAAAAAATAACGTGCACGCAACCCCTCATAGACCACGTGCGTGGAAAAATGAACCTGCACTACGCTGTGGCACCCAGAAACACAAAAATAAGCGTATGCGTGTTACTCGCAGCCTACAATGACCTCTGAAGGGGTACGCGACACAAGGGGCAAGTACAGTTGGTAAATACGTGCGCGACTCAGCGTCTGCCTGGAAAAAGAACGTGAAAAAGACACACGTGTGCGCGTTGGCAACACCCCCGCCAAAAGAAGAATTGGACGCAGTCTGAGGAGACAGGACAAAAGAAGAAGTGAACACTGTTTGAGGAAACAGGCCCAACAAAAAAAATGAAAGCTGTCAGATGTAACGGAGTACAAACTTGAAACGCTGTGAAGTAATCGTGTGTGAACCGACAAGAAGTACAGAATTCACCCACTCGCTCTCCACAAAAAGCACGTACAAGGAAATGGGGACCTACACATACCTTTTAAACCGGCCCACACGTACAACGTCACTTACGCGTGTACGAGCTAAGGCCCTTTCCTCCAATTACACGAGCTGACACTCGGACGTGCAGTTTTTGGACGTGTACACATGCACCCATGCTGAGGGAAAAGGCCTGTGCGCATCACGACATAGACGCTAGGCCTTTTTCTTAGATTACACGCATTCACACACGGACGTGCAGTGTGTTCACGCACCATGAACCACTATGCCCACATCACGAGGGAAATGCCCGCGCGCGTAATGTCACAGACGCGCTAAGGGCTTTCCTCGAATTACACACAGACGTGAAAGATTTTTATGTGCCAAATCACTCTGTATCAAGCTGGCCACGCAACAACACACGGAAGACCACGCTCCTGCCCAGAAGGCCGAATTACTGCCCCCCCGAACCCCGAGCACACTCCCACCTGCCATCTGCTGCTGCCTGTCTGCTACCCACGTGCCCTGCTATTTGCTGCCTGCACATCATCCATCTGCAGAGGTGCAGTTGTTGTGACCAACCCTGCTGGAACTGAAGACTTCCGACTGGGATACCATTGCTCCACAGCCCAACCGCAGGACCCAGTTGCCCACCCACACCTGCCTCTGGAGTTGCCATGTCGGGCACACCAGCATCTGACACCACTGGCAACCCTCAGCCAGAGAGGCAGAGGGCCACCAGCTTCAGTGCCAGGGTAGTTGGTGTCCTGGTGAAGCAAGTCCTGGGGCAGTATGATGCCCTCTTTGGAGGTTCTCGCTCTGACTATGAAGGATGGACTAGGATCTGGATGGACATCGTGACTGCCATCAACGAGGAGGGGGTGGCAGTCTAAGACATCAAACATGTCAAGAAGTGCTGGGAGGACTTCAGGTCCAGGACCCTCGACAAGGCCTGGCGCCTCTTGAAGGCAGCGGATGCCAAGGGGCGCAGGGGCCACCTGTCCGACCACCAAATGAGGGTCCTGGAACGCATATGCCCAGCGCTCCACGTCCAGGTCCTTGAGAGGCAGACCCGTCTGGAGTCGAGCGGTAAGTGTACATGCATACTGATTGGACGCTGTGCGTGTCGTGGTGTGCCAGTAGTGTGCAGGTTGCACATGGGTTTTTGTAGGGCCATGTATGGATATGTATGTACAGGGGCGTGAGGCTGACACATGCGAGTCCTCTTATGTGTGAGACACATGGATGGTGTATGTGTGGGTAAGCATGCCGGGCAAATGCAGATGTGGAAGCACACATGTTTGAATTACTGTGTATGTACGTTGGCATGGTTGTGGTGTCACACATGGATGTTGGTTCCTGCTGCATGTATCTGTACTGTGTACATGTGGATGTGTGTGTATTTGACAAGTGTGCAACTGTGATGCAACATGGATGCATGTGGCACTGACATGTAGAAGGCTGAATGCCAGATGTGACATGGATGGCGATCTCATTACTCTGACAGTTGGTGGACATGCACACATGCATGTAAGTGTGTTGGTGTGTGTGCATGTGTTGTGTACTCCCCGTGTTTCATGTGACGTCAAGCTCACCTTCAGATGCTGATGCTGTTGTATGTGTATGGATGGTGCTGCCTGGTGCAATATTGCTGTGGAATTGCTCATGTGTGTGAGTAGAAATGACATGTGTGTTAGGGAGTGTGATGCCATGTCTGAAGTTTGACACTGCCACTCATGTACAACGCTCATGTGTGTATCATCCATTGTACAGTGCCCTGATGCCTGTGTTCTATCTCTCTCTTTCTGCAGCGTCAACTGATGAAGAGGGCAGAGAGGGTGCTGTGGAGCAAAGCGGCAGGGATCGCACCACCAGCCGGAGACGCAAGGCCCGGCTCCCCTCCCAGATTGTCATCTCTTCGGGGAGTGAGGAGTCTGGTGCCACGTCCCAGGCCGCAGCTGCCGAGGGTAGGTCCAAGAGGCGGAGGTTGGAGATGGACTCCTCAGCAGCAGAAGGGGCAGCTGAGACCCCACAGGGTCCGACGGAGGAAGATGGCATGTTGTCATCCATGTTGGTGGGGGGTTTGGAGGAGGAGGAGGCTGTGGAAGGGACACACACGGGGTCTGGAGGTGGGGATTCCACTGGTGCCAGGGGTGCAGTGCAGGGGCAGGGACAGGAAGCAGCACAGGCCACCGCAGAGGTGCCTGTGTGTAATCCTGTCCCCGATCCTGTGACTGCATCATCCGGCACCAGCAGGGATGCCTACGTCCAGACCCGTTTTCAGGGAGGGGATGGGCGCACAACAACTGGCCTTCCTCTCCCTGCGGACGTGGCTATCTGGGACCGTGTTGAGCCTGTACTGGCTGGGATAGTGTGGCATGCCAGGAGACCTGCAATGTTTTCGTGAAGACACTGCACGTCATCTCGGATGCCTCTTTGACCGCGTTGACCTACTGGGATGGGTCACTAGTGCTGGATTCCTCTGTGTGCTGTACCTTCTTGCAACCACCTCCTCACTTGAACCCCCTAGGCGCCAGTCATCCTCCATGCTATCTTCCCACCCATGTATCACCTGGGTACCCTGTGGAGCTGCCTCTGACCCAGTGAACAGGCTGGTGGAGGAACTATGTTCGAAGACCTTGGCTGTGAAGCCAGCGGTGTGGGCTGCACTCCTATACCCACTAAATAGTGGATTCCTTTAGTTAGTAATGGATTTGAGTCCCAAAAGTTTAAGAATTATATGCACTACGATTCTTTTTCATGTAGTTAGCTTTAATTCAAAATATAGTGAGGTAAATAAAACTCTGTTCATTCAGGTGCCTATAGGGGTGGCCAATGCATTTCGGAATACTACTCCCTTCATCAGGGCCTAGTAAAGGTCATCATAACACAAATACAGCATAATGACATCACCATTGTAAAACAACATTGAGATCAAACAGTATTGACCCGCATTGTATATATCAATTTCGCGCATAATATTAGTATGTCACATGGATTCCAGCATTATTTACACCATTTTTTGTCCATTACATAAGTGTATATCACAGAGCAGAGAAAACAGCCATACATAATCATGCATTGTGTATAAGGTAAGAGATATATACATACGGATAAATTGCAGGAAAACGCAGCAATTACAAGTTGTGAATCACCATTGGAAAAAAGAAAGAAGAAAAAAGCGATATGAACGGAAATGAATCATTACTCTAGAAAAGAACGTTTCCATGATCGTTACAAGCTTATTGCAATAAAAACTGACCTGGTTTCCCTTTTATTGAAACGGTGCATGAAAAGAGCTGACTGGAGAATCTCCCTGCGCGATGTCTTGTGTACGTGCATAAAACTAGCACTCATCAGAACGCTCTGTAAATATACGTGTATGACATCTGTTAGCCTATAGAATGTTCGGGCTGGACAAAAGAACTTGACACGAATGCTCATTCATACCTTTCCTCTTCGAAACGATCACAAGACTGAGTGAGACCGCAAGGACGCGCGTTACTTAGCAAGCAGCTAAGTTGTTTCAAGTTGCTATGGTTACGTGAAAACAGGAGGAGAATAGTGAATAAAGGTGGCGGCCATTTTGTAATAAAACCGGCTTCTTTAGAATACCAGTGAAACATATAATATGTATTGAAGGAATAGTAATTTCCATCAACATTACCGCAAACCAATTGCAAAAAATAAATAAAAAAAAAACTCTCTCTCGTTAAGTGCAATATTCTCCTGCAAAAATTAAGTCCTATAACAATGAGAACCTCAAACCGTCAGAGATGCATGGACCTCCCTTTTGGCTGACTGCACTAAATATTATAAAAAAATGAAAAAAGAGAGTCTTTGTTATGCTACTATGTGATAAATCCCATGACTTACTGCAGAGCGAGCTTGTCGGTGAAAGTGGAATCTACCATTAGCACACGGAAAAGTGGTACTTGGAAAAAATACCGACTGCAGGACGGGGGTGTTGGATGGATCTCAAAGTGCTCAAAAGTAGTAAGGAAAGGTCGCAAGGGATCAGTATTTGTGTCCTGATATTAAAGACTCATAGTAAGCTTATACCTTATTACGATCTACTATAACGTTTTGCTCTTGGTTTCCATGTGTAGCAAAACACTATGTTAGTTATGATGTAAATGCATCAGGTGGTGGTAACGGAAAAAAAGAAGGAAAAAAAGAAGAAAGAAGAAAGAAAAAAGGGGAAGAAAGGAAATTGAAAGCTTTCGTAATGCCATTAGTCATAGTAAGAAATGAAGCAGAACCACTACTTGGAAGTGACCATTACAAGGTCAAAATATTCAATGTTTTCTAAATTACTTCTCTGATTGCTAAATGAAAAATGTAGATAGCAAAGAAAAAGTGTGACAAAATGTAACTCTACATTCCATACGCTGCAATTAGAAAAAAATCGTAAGAACATCCAAAACATCAATGAACATAGCCAACATGCATATCATAAGAAAGAACTTAGATCGAACTCTTCATTAATTCCATCAGGTGATAAAGAGTCAAGTTTATCAATCCAAAACGCTTTCTGTTGTGCCCTCCATTTCTTCATATCTTTAGTAGCCATTTTGGTGGGTTGTACCTCTAGTACTGCAAATCTAAGTTGTGCAATAGAATGTCCCTTTGTCATGAAATGTCTAGCTACTGCTGGTGGAGGACACATCCCTGCCACAGTCGGGAGTTGGACGTCCAGCAGGGGTGGCCACCACGACAACTGCACCCCAACCAGAGGAGGACGTGCAGGCAGCAAGAGCCACAGCGCAGGCACAGGCACAGCAGCAGCAGCAACTTGGTGGGAGCAATGATGGCTCGGGGCCTTCAACATCGGAGGGGCAGGCATCGGCCAAAGGGCAGGAGGACCCAGGATTGCAAGTGTCTTCCGTGTGGCAGCGGTTGGGCCACGCCATAGATGCGGAGCGGCAGCGGGCGGAAGAGGCACGGCTCACAATGGTCAGGGCAGAGAACTCCATGCAGAGAGCACTGAGGTGGGCCGAGTGCCTCAAGGCAATTTGCAGGGAGTTGGAGGCCAACATTTCATCGTCCCTGCGAACCCTCGGGCCATGGAAGAGGACCGCCTCCAGGACATTGAGCAGGAGTTCGATGATGCCATGGCCCTGGACATCCAAAAGTGAGCCGTCGGCCTAGCCCGCTGCCATTGTAAATAGTTAGTTAGTTAGTGTTAGGTTTCATTTTGGTTTTCCTTTTTTTTGGGCGCTTGGACAATACCCCACATTTTTGTATATAGTTCTTCATTAGTTAGTGTATTTTTGTAGGTTTCATTTGGACAGTTGGGCTCATGGACCCAGGATTTCATCCTTGTAAATAGTTGGAGTGTGGATTTGTCGGCATTTTCTTTTTTGTTTTTTTCCATGAAGCAATGGATTTTACTTTTTCATTTCTGTTTGGATTTGCTTTGTTGGAAGGATACTTTGGAGACATTTTTGATTTCATATATTTTGGATTCTGATTCCCTTTGTTTATCATTATGTGACATTCTGCATTGTTTTCCTTATGTCCATTGTTTGATATTTGATTTTCTTTCACCACTTTTTTTGTTCAATACATTTGTTCCCGTACTTCAATGTGTGGTATTCTCTCATTGGTTTCATGCATGTCACAATGTGGGTTTTCACATTCACTGGCACCCATTGTATGTGTGTGACGGACATGTGTTGATGTACATACATGCCATTTGGGTTGTTTCATGTAATGTGCATTTCAATGTGGGGTGTATGTTATGCTTGGTTGGTTATTTGGGCAGGGGTGGCGTGCTGTGGGATTTTGGTGGCTATGAGGGCCATGATTGTGGGTCATGTTGACATGTTGGGGGGGGGAATGAGTGGAGGGCTGTGGGGTGGGGGTGCAGGGGGACATGAGTGGGACATGTGTGGGGGCCTGCTGGCAGGTGCCCCTCACTGTTGGTGGGTGGAGGTGCAGGGGGACATGAGTGGGGGCCTGCTGGCAGGTGCCCCTCACTGCTGGGGTGTGGGTGTGCTGGGGACATGAGTGGGGGCATGCTGGCAGGTGCCCCTCACTGCTGGGGGGTTGGGGTGCTGGGGGACATGAGTGGGGGCTTTCTGGCAGGTACCCCTCACTGCTGGGGGGTGGGAGTGCTGGGGGACATGAGTGGGGCCTGCTGGCAGGTGCCTCTCACTGCTGGGGGGTGGGTGTGCTGTGGGACATGAGTGGGGGTCTGCTGGCAGGTGCCCCTCACTGCTGGGGGGTGGGGGTGCTGGGGGACATGAGTGGGACATGAGTGGGGGCCTGCTGGCAGGTGCCCCTCACTGCTGGGGGTGCAGGGGGACATGAGTGGGGGCCGGCTGGCAGGTGCCCCTCACTGCTGGTGGGTGGGAGTGCTGGGGGACATGAGTGAGGGCCTGCTGGCAGGTGCCCCTCACTGCTGGGGGTGGGGGTGCTGGGGGAAATGAGTGGGGGCCTGCTGGCAGGTGCCCCTCACTGCTGGGGGGTGGCGGTGCTGCTGGCAGATGCCCCTCACTGCTGGGGGGTGGGAGTGCTGGGGGACATGAGTGGGGGCATGCTGGCAGGTGCCCCTCACTGCTGGGGTGTGGGGGTGCTAGGGGACATGAGTGGGGGCCTGCTGACAGGTGCCCCTCACTGCTGGGGGGTGGCGGTGCTGCTGGCAGATGCCCCTCACTGCTGGGGGTGGGAGTGCTGGGGGACATGAGTGGGGGCATGCTGGCAGGTGCCCCTCACTGCTGGGGTGTGGGGGTGCTAGGGGACATGAGTGGGGGCCTGCTGGCAGGTGCCCCTCACTGCTGGGCGGTGGGGGTGTTAGGCGGAAACCTGTGCAGTTCCCTCTGGGACCACTGCAAAAGATTTAGGACTACAGGTGTTTGGCAGTAAACCCACTTGGTAGCAGTCTGTACCACACAGATTCACTTGGTAGCTGTGGCTGAGCAGTCAGACTTCCCTCAAGAAGAGATAAGCAGTATGTGGAGTATACAATATAGGGCAATTCTTCACAGTAAGACAAGCAAACACGCAACAAGGCTTCAGTGTAAAGATATACAGGTATTTATTTATAACGGAACATCTATAGAAAACACTCTGGCACTATCACGGCAAACAATTCAATTACAATTACTCTACGAAGCAAAAAGATCAATCCCCCTAACAATAGTTCAACAAGTCTAGGTTTTACCAGCATCACTTATTTGCAGACAGAGATGTATGCTACCACCTAGATGGCACTCTAGTATTCGTTAGGACAGGAGAGAAAAATAAGTAGATTACGAAATCAACACAATTCAATACTTCACGGGACAAATGCAAGGCAAGAAGACAAGAACCACAATAGGTCATAAAGTTCAGAGGCCAGGCCCACTCGGAGAAAGGCAAGGCGATATGTCCCAAAAAGTCTCTTTGTGGAAATGCGTTCAAGTCTGTGTAGCAAATTGTTATTGGAAGATTGAACCAGTTCAGAACAACACGCTAGAGGAAGCTTGGAGGCGACCCTATGGAGAGGCGAGGATTAAGACACCTCACTCTTTCCGGCAACAGGGGAAGCCAGGCGGACACAGTACCTTGATTGTGGAGGGCAGCTCCGGCAGGGGCAGTTGTTCCTGGTGGTGGATGCACGTCGGGTCTTTGCCAAGAGTATAGATGATGTCTTCGTCGAAGAAAAGTGAAGTCCGGTGCACCACCAGGGAAGAGACCAGCCGCGGAGTGCTCCGTCACAAGGCACCACCTTTTGGTCGCGGTACTTGGGTAGTGGCTATCCGGTTGCTGAGGTGCTCTGCACGGGCAATTCGACCACTGTGTCCTGAGGCGAAGAAAAAGCAAAGGGGACTGGTCGTTCCCACCAGTCAGGGGAAGAGACTCTCCGGCAGGGAGATCTCCTCTGTCGTTGGGAAGTGGTGAGTCGGTTCAGCAGGGCTCCACCGGAGGTGTTGTAGTTGCAGGTCGGCTCAGCTTTACCCTCGTCGGATTCTTAGGTCCTGTGGCGACTTCTGAAGATCCAGTCCCAAAAGCCCTGCTTTTATGCAGAAAACCAAATAATCAAATAAAGTGGGCACCACACTTTTAGTAAATCTGTATGTTAATATTAGGCACTCAAAAAAATTGAGTCAAAAATAGGACCAAAGCTCAAATGGATGCTTACAGGAGCTGGCTGCAATAAGTCTGGAGACACCCTGACTCGTGAATGCAAGAACCAAAAAAGGCTAGATAAGAAATCTAGTCAAACAGCCGCTCTCCGTACATACCCTGTACGGGTGATATAGTTTAAACTTAGATTGAAATGTAAGTTCTTTTCTTCTTATGCATAAGTTCAATAAAGAGACACTTGATTGAAAGTAGTAGTGAGAGTAATATGTTTATCAAAAACATATATTTTGAACAATGAAAAAAATGAAAAAAAGGAGAAAGTCACTAATTCTGTCTTAGTGAGGATACAGCTGCCACTTCTCATATTTTAAATAGACTTTGTGTACCAATGCATTTCGGAGCAAATAGCTCCTTCATCAGGGTGAGTCTAATCTAATAACATAGAATTGGAATATATACCGCATGATATATGAAATAACGTAAAAAATAGCGCAATATGCAATCATAAATCACAATAGAAAAAGGTAATAAATTAGAAATCACATACCAAAAAGTAGATGAGGGTTCAGGTCAAAGTAGAACATGTAATGAAATGAAGTAGACAAAACCGAGAGTCAATAGGTGCAAGTAGCGGGGGAATATGACCATGTGAATGGAGGGAAAACAATGTAAATGGACTCACGAGAAGTGTTTGGCCTCGTAGAAACAAAAATCTACAATCACAAGCAGATATGTGATCTGTTGTCGGTAACAGCAGCGTGCAGAATGCAGCCAAATCGATAAAGCTGTAAAAAGCAAAAGTGTGTTTTAAGCGGAGTCAATGAGGCGCTGTGGCGCTGTGATTAGAAACAGTCGTCTTCAATGGTTACCTGGAAGACAATCAGGGTCTATGCCGGCCAGAAAAACGCCGTTCTGCATCGCTGTAAGCAAGCGTTGCTAATGGTAACGCTGCTATAAATACCCACGTGATCGCATCGCATCAGGAGAGCGGCGCGATGCGGCACGTACTTTTAGGAGACTGCATATGAGATATGTAGGCATATTTGGAGCTAAAAATACAATTATCAACACTCGGGTGAGATAAAAAGGAAAAATGAATAAAAGAAAAACGAATATACAAAAATAATAAACATAGAAAAAATACTGTAGAAAAGTAAACAACAGGGAAGGTAATAGGAACATATAACTACACAGGCACCAAAAGTGGTAGCCCATGTGAAGGTAAGGGATAGTGAACTAGCATCACAGCCGTGGTAGGTGGCACTAGAGGTGTCACCTTGGGTCCCAGACGGGTGTCCGGGAAAGGCTGCAAAGATGCATGGGCACAATGCGTGCAATTAATGTGTCAATTAAGGAAATTAGCAAGTGTTAACATAACGACTCTGAAGATCTGGAGCACTGCATAAGTATTATCAATGCCTCAGGATACTGGCCTAGACCTCACAATATGTTGAGGACCACATTAAATGTCTATTAACAGTCAAACCATTGCGTATAACATGCAAAATCATCAATAACTAATACAAAGAACATTATGTAATGTCACATGAAATCAACATAGATACATCACATTCAAAGATAACAATGATAATTGATATCTTCATTTAGGCCATTGGGATACAGGCTCCCCAATCTGTCAATCCAATATGTCTCTCTTTGGTTAAGCCGAAGGCTCAGATCCTCATGTGGATTGACTTTGCTTAGCACTTCAAGAATCAAAAATCTGATTTGAGTCAGATTGCGAGGATATTTGGCACTTGTGATAGTGAGAATATCATTTATGGAATAAAGTGTCCCTGTGGGAAATATTATGTTGGCCAATCCATGAGAGCAGCTAAAGTACGTTGGAACGAACACCGCTCTTGTATACGTAACTTTAATCCCAACTCGGCAGTGGCTCGCCATTGGAACGAGAAACGCCACAATGATTTTGCATGTTATACGCAATGGTTTGACTGTTAATAGACATTTAATGTGGTCCTCAACATATTGTGAGGTCTAGGCCAGTATCCTGAGGCATTGATAATACTTATGCAGTGCTCCAGATCTTCAGAGTCGTTATGTTAACACTTGCTAATTTCCTTAATTGACACATTAATTGCACGCATTGTGCCCATGCATCTTTGCAGCCTTTCCCGGACACCCGTCTGGGACCCAAGGTGACACCTCTAGTGCCACCTACCACGGCTGTGATGCTAGTTCACTATCCCTTACCTTCACATGGGCTACCACTTTTGGTGCCTGTGTAGTTATATGTTCCTATTACCTTCCCTGTTGTTTACTTTTCTACAGTATTTTTTCTATGTTTATTATTTTTGTATATTCGTTTTTCTTTTATTCATTTTTCCTTTTTATCTCACCCGAGTGTTGATAATTGTATTTTTAGCTCCAAATATGCCTACATATCTCATATGCAGTCTCCTAAAAGTACGTGCCGCATCGCGCCGCTCTCCTGATGCGATGCGATCACGTGGGTATTTATAGCAGCGTTACCATTAGCAACGCTTGCTTACAGCGATGCAGAACGGCGTTTTTCTGGCCGGCATAGACCCTGATTGTCTTCCAGGTAACCATTGAAGACGACTGTTTCTAATCACAGCGCCACAGCGCCTCATTGACTCCGCTTAAAACACACTTTTGCTTTTTACAGCTTTATCGATTTGGCTGCATTCTGCACGCTGCTGTTACCGACAACAGATCACATATCTGCTTGTGATTGTAGATTTTTGTTTCTACGAGGCCAAACACTTCTCGTGAGTCCATTTACATTGTTTTCCCTCCATTCACATGGTCATATTCCCCCGCTACTTGCACCTATTGACTCTCGGTTTTGTCTACTTCATTTCATTACATGTTCTACTTTGACCTGAACCCTCATCTACTTTTTGGTATGTGATTTCTAATTTATTACCTTTTTCTATTGTGATTTATGATTGCATATTGCGCTATTTTTTACGTTATTTCATATGTCATGCGGTATATATTCCAATTCTATGTTATTAGATTAGACTCACCCTGATGAAGGAGCTATTTGCTCCGAAATGCATTGGTACACAAAGTCTATTTAAAATATGAGACGTGGCAGCTGTATCCTCACTAAGACAGAATTAGTGACTTTCTCCTTTTTTTCATTTTTTTCATTGTTCGAAATATATGTTTTTGATAAACATATTACTCTCACTACTACTTTCAATCAAGTGTCTCTTTATTGAACTTATGCATAAGAAGAAAAGAACTTACATTTCAATCTAAGTTTAAACTATATCACCCGTACAGGGTATGTACGGAGAGCGGCTGTTTGACTAGATTTCTTATCTAGCCTTTTTTGGTTCTTTTATGCAGAAAACACCCATTCATCCAGCCTAGCTGTCAATCAACACACGCTAAGTGGTGAGCGGGGAGGCTCACCACTTGGGCCAATCACACCAGAGTGCGACCGGAGTTGGCCAGGCAACTCGGTCCAGGGTGCCTAAACCCCCTCCCACACCCCTGTGGTAACCCAGACAGAATGGCACCACTTTGGAGGGTCTCTGTACAGAGGCCCGCCAAAAGTGGAACAAAGGGCTCAACCTTTGGTTTAGGAGTCACAGAGACGAACACAGACGCCATTTTTGAAAGCCGAGTTCTGGCAGAAAATACCATCCGATAGACTTATTTAAGATAAGTAGACCGGTGGTAAGTTAGAGACTAACGAGAAAAAGTATCAATCTCCAACAATGGGAAGAATCCCATAGAGTTATATTCAGGGTCGAACATAACAAGTAGTTTCCACTGCCACCAGCCAAAACTCGACGAGGGGGGACGGGACAGTGCCCCCTCGAATAACAGATCCAGGAGTAATCGAATTACCCCTACTAGTACGTCCACAATAGGATGGTTTGTACTAGTTCTGTTAGTAAATTTAGGTCTAGTAAAGCCAATGGTGACTTTACACGCCCGGGGAGACAGTAGTCAGTCCCCGGGTATGGAGTCTATGACGGGGGTCCGCTAGGACGCCCCAGTGTTACGGCACGTAGGGTGCGGTGTAACACACATAGAAAAACATATGAGACCCTATGGAGTAAAAGAACCCATAGCCCATAGAACACATTGACAGTCAAAGGAATTACACACATTCATGTCCAAGAGTGGGAGAAAAAGAGTCACACTCTTGGCAGGATGGAAAAAAACAAACTCCAGAAATCCAGCAAAGCTGCTGGGGTACTCACTAGGTTAGGAAATTCAGCCTAAACAGAGAATTCTCCCTAACAGGGGGTGCTGGGGGACATGAGTGGTGGCCTGCTGGCAGGTGCCCCGTTCTGCTGAGGGGTGGGGGTGCTGGGGACATGAGTGGGACATGAGTGGGGGCCTGCTGGTAGGTGCCCCTCACTGCTGGGGGGTGGGGTGCAGGGGGACATGTGTGGGGGCCTGCTGGCAGGTGCCCCTCACTGCTGGGGGGTGGGAGTGCTGGGAGACATGAGTGGGGGCCTGCTGGCTGGTGCCCCTAACTGCTGGGGGGTGTGGGTGCTGGAGGACATGAGTGAGACATGAGTGGGGGCCTGCTGGCAGGTGCCCCTCACTGCTGGGGGGTGGGGGTGCTGGGGGACATGACTGGGGGCCTGCTGGCAGGTGCCCCTCACTGCTGGGGGGTGGGGTTGCTGGGGGACATGAGTTGGTGATCATATTGCAACGTGACATGTGGCTTCGCTGGGGGGCATGCCCATGGTGGAAGGGCTGCCTGCGGGACAAGACCAGGGTGCAGGCTAGTCCCCTGTGATGTGGGCTGCCTGTAGGGGCCATGGAGGTGGTAGAGGGGACACGTGGGAGGACCCACACTGCCAATTCACGTGTAGGACTCTCCGCGCACCACACTGGATACACGTACATCGCTCTGACAGCAAAATTGCGTGTCTAACTTCACGCGCACTCCCAAAATACACGTATCCCGCTCTGACAGCAAAATCGCGTGTGAAACTTCATGCGCACCCCCAAAATTCACGGACCCCGCTCTGACAGCAAAATCGCATGTGAAACTTCCCACGCACCCCAGAAATACACATACCCCGCTCGCACAGGACCAATCGCATGTAACACTTCCCGCGAACCCCAGTAATAAACGTAACCCGCTCGCACAGGGCCAATCGCGTGTGAAACTTCCCGCGAACCCCAGTAATACACGTACCCGCTCGCACAGGGCCAATCGCGTGTGAAACTTCACGTGCACCCCAGAAATACACGTACCCCGCTCGCACAGGGCCAATTGCGTGTGAAACTTCCCACAAACCACAGTAATACACGTACCCCGCTCGCACAGGGCCAATCGCGTGTGAAACTTCTAGCGAAGCCCAGTATCACACGTTCCCTGCTCGCACAGGGCCAATCGCGTGTGAAACTTCCCTCGAACCCCAGTAATACATGAACCCCGCTCGCACAGGGCCAATCGTGTGTGAAACTTCCTGCGAACACCAGTAATACACGTACCCCGCTCACACAGGGCCAATCGCGTGTGAAACATCCCGCGAACCCCTGTAATACACGTACCCCGCTCGCACAGGGCCAATCGCGTGTGAAACTTCCCACGAAGCCCAGTAACTAACGTACCCCGCTCGCACAAGGCCAATCGTGTGTGACACTTCCCGCGAACCCCAGTAATACATGTACCCCGCTCACACAGGGCCAATCGCGTGTGAAACTTCCCACGAACCCCAGTAATACACGTACCCCGCTTGCACAGGGCCAATCGCGTGTGAAACTTCCCGCGAACCCCAGTAATACACGTACCCCGCTCGCACAGGCCCAATCGCGTGTGAAACTTCCCGCGAACCCCAGTAATACACGTACCCCGCTCGCACAGGGCCAATCGCGTGTGAGACTACCCGCGAAGCGGGGTACATGTATTGGGCGGGGTGCGCGGGGAGTTTTACAGGCATTTTCGAGGTTGTGAGCCTGTGCGCCATGTACGGGATTTGTGTGCTGTACATGGCGCACGGGGAGGGGTTGGGGGGCGTAAATGGCGCTGCTGCAGGGTCGATGTGCCACTCTGTGCCACGGCTGGTTTTGGATGTTAAAATCCATGAATACGCTGTGCGCGGAAATGGATTTTAGCTCACTCGGCTGGCGCAGAAATTTGTACACGCACACTGTGCGCCAGCCGCGTGGGCCACTTGTGCGCTGAATTCTATGAATTACCCTGTTCATCAAGGTGCTTTCGAAAGAAGCAAGGGTCAACTCACACTTAGTTTTTCTAGGCAGCTTCAGATAAGCTATGTCAGGTACATATTCACAATCCCAGCTATTTTGCATAACAATATAATCTAGTGTATTACGTGGTCTAAAGTGTTTTAGGAGTAAATGTTTTTAAGAGACTGGTATGAAACTGAAATATACAAAACACAACAAATCTGCAGAGAGAGCAGGATGTTTTCATTTCAGGATGTGACAAAAGACTTTGGTTTGGAGTTGGCTGAGATTTTCACCATTTGCAGTTGGCACACTCTGTGAAGAGTGTGCCTACATCTGTATTAGCCTAAAACTATCATCTGATCTCCAGTTCTTTAAGAGCTATTCTTATGTACAAAGCCTCACATACATAAAAGAAATACAGGGGTGGTGCCCCAGGTCAAGAGAAAGGTAAGGGGGAGGCTCAATGGGAGGAATATGTACATGCTGGGCTGCGCTTGTTGAACGCCCCTGTGAAGCTGTGTGGTCTCATATTCAAACCACCAACATAGCAGTAAATACAACTCTTTTTATTCAGCAATACAGTGTGTCTTACCCTACAAGGGTGAGAATGTTATCACAATATGGGTCATTACGACCCAGGCGTTAAGGGGTTAATGGCGCCATAAAAGGTTGCAGGCACCTTTAACCCCTTAACGCCTTACTACGAGGTCCCTTTGCGGCTCCTGACCTTAACGGCTAGTCTGGACCAGCCGTTAAGGTAGGGACCCGCAAAGGCACCTTGAAGGTAATTACGGTACCGCAATTTGCGGTACCATAATTACCGCCTTCCCCTTTCCCATTGAGCCCTATGGGGCAAAAATGGGAATGGCGAAGGGACAATGGTAAATGGGGAATTACCGCCCCACCAACCTTGGAATGGGGTGGTAATTCCCCATTTCACCATGGCGGAATCGATAAGTTCCCGGCGTTAACCATGGCACTAACAGTGTCATTGGTTAACGCCGGAGTTGTAATGAGGGCCAATGTGTCACAATACATATTTAGCCATGCAAGTAATACAGAGATGACCTTAAACATATATGGCTTTCACAGCTGTGGCTGCTGATCATCAAAAAACAGAAATCTGGAAATGGCCTATGGTAAAAACCTTGGTCCAACTAGTTGTGCAGTACACACCTGCTTGAGAGAGCAATCCCTGAGGGGGTAGCTCAACTGAATACATTGTTAAAAACATGGCAACCACTGAAATCCAGTGAGATCATAAAACCATCCTGAATAACAAAGAGTGATTGGTGGTGCTAGTGTGATGGTCTGTCTGGAAAAAGCGATATGTGTAGTAGTTGCAGCATCCTAGAGTTCCTGTTTTGTATCTTCTTCTTAACACTCATGAACATCCTACTGTGGCATCTGGAAGACCTATTGTAGAAGCTACAGAAGGTGTTCTACAACAGATGCAGACGTATATAGATCATGTCTTGCAACCATTAATTCAAACAAATCTACATGTAATAGAGACACACAAACATTTTTTCCAAATACACGAACTTCTGCAACTTGACTATCATTACATTCTCTTTTCTGGTGATACTAAAAGTTCATATGCCTTATTACCACACAGTGAGGTACAGAATCAGTGGAATGGTTACTACTACTACAGATAAGAAGAAAAGATATGGAATTCAAAGGATTTGTCATAACTACTATTAGATTTTAGTTTGCAAAATGATAACTTCATGTTTAAAGACCAATTTGAGTTACAAACATCTGGAACAGCGATGGGAGCCACCATGGCTGCCACACATGCACATAGATACATGTATATGCTTGAATTTTAACATATCACCCACCATCCAGTGTGTCACAAATTCTTGAAATATTTGGGCTGGTACATAGACATTGTTTTCGCATACTGGAATGGTATGCACGAAAACATTACTTTAAGGTGTCGATTCATGGAATTAATGTGCGCCGAAAATTCCCGCGCAGAGGTGCCAAAAAGTGCGAATCGCAGTAAAAGTGCAAAAATCGCAGTGCAAGTGCGAAAATCGCAGGGAAACCAGCGCACATCGATTCATGGAAGTCCGTGCGTGAGAAAAACATTGGATGTGCGCTGAAAAAGTGCGGCGCGCACGCCGGCACACAGGTCATCCAACAACGTGCGCCACGGCCACTGCGAAATCGCACATAGCGCGGCACACATCACAAAAGTAGGCAGAACACGGGGTGTAACACTCGGAATGGGGAACAACGCGTGAAAATATGGGCGTCACGGGGGAAGTACAGGAGGCAAGTGCGCGGAATGCACACACGCTCGCCTACAACCCGTATTCATGGAATCGAATAGGGCAAACCAGCGCACGGTGAAAGACGCGCACAGGGCCAAACAAGAACGCCACAAGAAAGCAGGCGGTAACATCCCTGCGCCTGAAATAAATGTGCGCCAAAATGTGCGCTAACAAAACGCATCCATATAGAGCCATGTTGAATGGTCCATACAGTGGCCCTCTAGGACAAATGAGGTGCAAAGGGGTACCGACAAACACGGACACCCGCTGTGTGAAAAATAGCATGTGCGTGTGTTTCTGGGTGCGCGGGAAGTTCCACACGCGATTGACCTAGGTACGTGTACTTCGGGGTGCACGGGAAGTTCCACACGCGATTGGCCTGGGTACGTGTACTTCGGGGTGCGCGGGAAGTTCCACACGCGATTGGCCTTGATACATGTGTTTCGGGATGCGCGGGAAGTTCCACACGCGATTGGCCTGGGTACGTGTACTTCGGGTGCGCGGGAAGTTCCACACGCGATTGGCCTGGGTACGTGTGTTTCGGGATGCGCGGGAAGTTCCACACGCGATTGGCCTGGGTACGTGTACTTTGGGGTGCTCGGGAAGTCCCACACGCGATTTCAGCAGGGTACGTGTATTCCGAGGTGCACAGGAAGATTCACACGCGATTTCAGCAGGGTACGTGTATTTCGGTGGTGCCGGGGAATGCTACACGTGATGTGGCCATGTGGGTCCTCCCAGGTGTTCCCTCTACACCCTCCACGGCCCCTGCAGGCAGCCCACACCAAAGGGGACTACCCTGCACCCCTGCTCATGTCCCACAGGCAACCCATCCACCATGGCCATGCCCCCCAGCCAACCCACATGTTACCTTGCACTACTGATCACCAACACATGTCTCCCAGCACCCCCACCCCTCAGCACTATGGGGCACCCTCCACCAGGCCCCCACGCATGTCCCCCTGTACCCCCATCCCCCAGCATCAAGGGGCACCCTCCACCAGGCCCCCACTCATGTCTCCCTGCACCCCCACCCCCCAGCATCCAGGGAAACCCTCCACCAGGCCCCCACTCATGTCCCCCTGCACCCCCACCCCCCAGCAGTGCAGGGCACCCTCCACCAGGCCCCCACTCATGTCCCCCTACACCCGCAACCCCCAGCAGTGCAGGGCACCCTCCACCAGGCCCCCACTCATGTCCCCCTGGACCCCCACCCCCCAGCACCCAGGGGCACCCTCCACAAGGCCCCCACTCATGTCAAACTCATGTCTCCCATCACCCCCACCCCCCCAGCACTGTGGGGCACCCTCCACCAGGCCCCCACTCATGTCCCCCTGCACCCCCACCCACCAGCATCCAGGCGCACCCTCCACCAGGCCCCCAATCATGTCCCCCTGCACCCCCACCCCCAGCATCCAGGGGCACCCTCCACCAGGCCCCCACGCATGTCCAACTCATGTCTCCCATCACCCCCACCCCCCAGCACTTTGGGGCACCCTCCACCAGGCCCCCACTCATGTCTCCCTGCACCCCCATCCCCCAGCAGTGCAGGGCACCCTCCACCAGGCCCCACTCATGTCCCACTGCACCCCCACCCACCAGCATCCAGGGGCACCCTCCACCAGGCCCCCACTCATGTCCCCCTGCACCCCCACCCCCCAGCATCCAGGGGCACCCTCCACCAGGCTCCCACTCATGTCCAACTCATGTCTCCCAGCACCCCCACCCCCCAGCACTGTGGGGCACCCTCCACCAGGCCCCCACTCATGTCTCCCTGCACACCCACCCCCCAGCAGTGCAGGGCACCCTCCACCAGGCCCCCACTCATGTACAACTCATGTCTCCCATCACCCCCACCCCCCAGCACTGTGGGGCACCCTCCACCAGGCCCCCACTCATGTCCCCCTGCACCCCACCCCCCAGCATCCAGGGGCACCCTCCACCAGGCCCCCACTCATGTCCAACTCATGTCTCCCAGCACCCCCACCCCCCAGCACTGTGGGGCACCCTCCACCAGGCCCCCACTCATGTCCAACTCATGTCTCCCAGCACCCCCACCCCCCAGCACTGTGGGGCACCCTCCACCAGGCCCCCACTCATGTCTCCCTGCACACCCACCCCCCAGCAGTGCAGGGCACCCTCCACCAGGCCCCCACTCATGTACAACTCATGTCTCCCATCACCCCCACCCCCCAGCACTGTGGGGCACCCTCCACCAGGCCCCCACTCATGTCCCCCTGCACCCCCACCCCCCCAGCATCCAGGGGCACCCTCCACCAGGCCCCCACTCATGTCCAACTCATGTCTCCCAGCACCCCCACCCCCCAGCAGTGCAGGGCACCCTCCACCAGGCCCCCACTCATGTCCAACACATGTCTCCCATCACCCCCACCCCCCAGCATCCAGGGCCACCCTCCACCAGGTCCCCACTCATGTCCCCCTGTACCCCCACCCACCAGCATCCAGGGGCACCCTCCACCAAGACCCCACTCATGTCCAACTCATTTCTCCCAGCACCCCCAACCCCCAGCATTGCAGGGCACCCTCCACCAGGCCCCCACTCATGTCCAACTCATGTCTCCCAGCACACCCACCCCCAGCAGTGCAGGGCACCCTCCACCAGGCCCCCACTCATATCCAACTCATTTCTCCCAGCACCCCCACCCCCCAGCATTGCAGGGCACCCTCCACCAGGCCCCCACTCATGTCTCCCTGCACCCCCACACCCCAGCATCCAGGGGCACCCTCCACCAGGCCCCCACTCATGTCCCCCTGCACCCCCACCCCGCAGCATCCAGGGGCACCTTCCACCAGGCCCCCACTCATGTCCCCCTGCACCCCCACCCCCCAGCATCCAGGGGCACCCTCCACCAGGCCACCACTCATGTCCCCATGCGCACCCACCCCCCAGCATCCAGGGGCACCCTCCACCAGGCCCCCACTCATGTCCAACTCATGTCTCCCAGCACCCCCAACCCCCAGCACTGTGGGGCACCCTCCACCAGGCCCCCACACATGTCTCCCTGCACCCCCACCCCCCAGCAGTGCAGGGCACCCTCCACCAGGTCCCCACTCATGTCCAACTCATGTCTCCCATCACCCCACCCCACAGCATCCAGGAGCATCCTCCACCAGGCCCCCACTCATGTCCTCCTGCACCCCCCACCCACCAGCATCCAGGGGCACCCTCCACCAGGCCCTGACTCATGTCCCCCTGCACCCCCATCCCCCAGCATCCAGGGGCACCCTCCACCAGGCCCCCACTTATGTCCCCCTGCACCCTCACCCCCCAGCAGTGCAGGGCACCCTCCACCAGGCCCCCAATCATGTCCCCCTGCACCCCCACCCCCCAGCAGTGCATGGCACCCTCCACCAGGCCCCCACTCATGTCCCCCTGCACCCCAACCCCCCAGCATCCAGGGGCACCCTCCACCAGGTCCCCACTCATGTCCCCCTGCACCCCCACCCCCAGCATCCAGGGGCACCCTCCACCAGGCCCCCAGTCATATCCCCCTGCACCCCCACCCCCCAGCATCCAGGGGCACCCTCCACCAGGCCCTCACTCATGTCCAACTCATGTCTCCCACCAACCTACCCCCCAGCACTGTGGGGCACCCTCCACCAGGCCCCCACTCATGTCTCCCTGCACCCCCACCCCCCAGCATTGCAGGGCACCCTCCACCAGGCCCCCACTCATGTCCAACACATGTCTCCCATCACCCCCACCCCCCAGCATCCAGGGGCACCCTCCACCAGGCCCCCACTCATGTCCCCCTGCACCCCCACCCACCAGCATCCAGGGGCACCCTCCACCAGGCCCCCACTCCTGTCTCCCTCCACCCCCCAGCATCCAGGGGCACCCTCCACCAGGCCCCCACTTATGTCCCCCTGCACCCCCACCCCCCAGCCGTGCAGGGCACCCTCCAGCAGGCCCCCACTCATGTCCCCCTGCACCCCCACCCCCAGCAGTGCAGGGCACCCTCCAACAGGCCCCCACTCATGTCCCTCTGCACCCCCACCACCAGCATCCAGGGGCACCCTCCACCAGGCCCCCACTCATGTCCAACTCATGTCTCCCAGCACCCCCACCCCCCAGCAGTGCAGGGCGTCCTCCACCAGGCCCCCACTCATGTCCAACTCATGTCTCCCAGCACCCCCACTCCCCAGCAGTGCAGGGCACCCTCCACCAGGCTCCCACTCATGTCGAACTCATGTCCCCCTGCACCCCCACCCCCCAGCATCCAGGGGCACCCTCCACCAGGCCCCCACTCATGTCCAATTCATGTCTCCCATCACCCCCACCCCCCAGCACTGTGGGGCACCCTCCACCAGGCCCCCACTCATGTCCCCCTGCACCCCCACCCACCAGCATCCAGGGGCACCCTCCACCAGGCCCCCACTCATGTCCCCCTGCACCCCCACCCCCCAGCATCCAGGGGCACCCTCCACCAGGCCCCCACTCATGTCCCCCTTCACCCCCACCCCACAGCATCCAGGGGCACCCTCCAACAGGCCCCCACTCATGTCCAACTCATGTCTCCCAGCACCCCCACCCCCTAGCACTGTGGGGCACCCTCCACCAGGCCCCCACTCATGTCTTCCTGCACCCCCACCCCCCCAGCAGTGCAGGGCACCCTCCACCAGGCCCCCACTCATGTCCAACTCATGTCTCCCATCACCCCACCCCCCAGCATCCAGGGGCACCCTCCACCAGGCCCCCACTCATGTCCCCCTGCACCCCCACCCACCAGCATCCAGGGGCACCCTCCACCAGGCCCCCACTCATGTCCAACTCATGTCTCCCAGCACCCCCACCCCCCAGCAGTGCAGGGCACCCTCCACCAGGCCCCCACTCATGTCCAACTCATGTCTCCCAGCACCCCCACCCCCCAGCATCCAGGGGCACCCTCCACCAGGCCCCCACTCATGTCTCCCAGCACCCCCACCCCCCAGCCGTGCGATTTGCCTGGGTACGTGTATTCCTGGGGTGCACGGGTAGTCTCACATGCCATACCATGAGGGTACGTGTATTATGGGTCCGCGTGAACTTCCACACGCGATACCAGCAGGCTACGTGTATTACGGGGTTCGTGGGAGTTCCACACACGATTGCTCTGGGTACGTGTATTTCAGGGTGCGTGTGAAGTTTCACACGCGATTTTGCAGCGTACGTGTATTTCGGTGTGCGCGTGAAGTTCCACACGCGACTGGGCCTGTGAGAGTGGGGTACGTGTATTCCAGGGGTGGCCGGGAATATTTACTCGCGACTGGGCCTGGGAGAGCGTGTTACGTGTATTCCTGGGGTGGGCGGGAAGATTCACACGGTCGCCTACAAAGCGCCAAAAAATAAATGGTCCAATCCTGAAACACGTACGCCAGCATGAAGCAGGCGTAGGTTGACCCGCGCAGCATAAAAGTGCACGCAAGCAACAAACAAGCTCAGACGCCAGGATGAATATACCGTTCCTAGCAGCAGTGGCCGTGGGTTACCAAAGGAGGAGGAGGAGGATAGTGAGGGCCCGAATTTTCACTCCCAGAACCAGCCTTTTTGGGATGCCTGATGACCAGGTGTATGGGAGGTACAGGTTTCCACCACACATAATACTGGACCTGGTCAGTGAGTTGGAGGATTACCTCACATTACCCACCCTGTGCTCCCAAGCACTCAGCCCCCTGGAGAAGGTCCTTAATGTACTGCACTTCTTGGCCACTGGATCATTTCAGCAGACAAGTGCCATAGTGGGTGGTGTGCCACAGGCCACGCAGTCACGCTGCCTACACCAGGTCTTGAACATCATCACTGCACGCCCATCAGTCCGCAGGCACATATACCTGCCCAGGACACCTGCAGAAAGACAGGCTGCCGCCCTGGATTTCTACGGTGTGGCACAATTCCCCAAAGTGCTAGGTGCCATTGACTGCACCCATGTGGCACTACGTCCCCCCAGGGCATCTGAGCACATCTATAGGAACCGCAAGCACTGGCATTCCATCAACGTGCAGGTAGTATGTAATGCCAAGGGAATCAACACCATATGCCAACTATCCAGGGTCCACCCACGACAGCTTCATTTACCGAATGTCTACCCTAAGCCGGGACCAAGAAGCTGGGCGGCATGGCGATACATGGCTGCTTGGTGAGTATGAATGCCACTGCACATGCATGCATGTCAGATGCAGAGTTATGTCACTACCCCACTAATGATACCCATCACCTCCTCACCAGGGGACAGTGCCTACCCTCTGAGCACCCACATGATGACGCCAATTCGGAACCCCATCACGCCTCCCGAGGTAAGATACAACACAGCCCATATTGCAACCCGGGGCATAGTGGAGCGCACATTCGGAGTGCTCAAGTCACGCTTTCGCTCCCTTGACTGTTCTGGCGGGCATCTGTTTTATGCGCCCCCAGTAGTGTGCAGGATCATAGTGGCAGCATGTGTCCTGCACAATGTTGCAACACGCCGGGAGCCTGGCTGTGGACATGGTGGTGCACCCACATCCCCAACCACATGCACGCCCGCTGCGCATGGGAGGGGAAAGGGCATGGGGTGAGGCAGCCCGTACGCAGCTGGTGGCTAATTACTTCACATAGAAATCACACCCCTGTGGAGTGCACACAGCCCTGGCACATACCATCTGATAAGCAATGATGACTCGACCTGACAATTATGACGAACAAAGGGACAGTCAACTGTCAGAACCATAGCAGCCTGAGATTGTTCATGTGGAAGTGTCAGAATGTGTGCATCCCTACCTACACAAACACCACCAATGCAGTGTCATCAAAAGACACACTTCCATGCTGCAGAAATGAATACCCACTTGCAAAATACTACATGAGAACATTATCATGTCAACCAACCCCTCCCCGGCATGGCCACACAACACACCATGGCATGTCATGCAATGTGATGGCAAACAAATTTATCCCCACAACATGCCCAAAGTGTCACCAACTACAGTGTCCCTAATGGAAACTGGCCACACATGAAATGCTCACAGTAATGCAGGACCTACAACACACATTACCAAATACTTACCAAGAATACCAATCACCTACACAACCTCCAACCTACCTTAAACATGACATTACAGACTTAAAAAATTGGTATCTTCACTACCTGATAATGCCAGCACTTCGAACACTTCCAAGTATACAGTGTTAGCGCCACGCAAGAGTGTAGGTGCACTGCTTACAACATGGACTCCAGTTCCAAGGTAGACCACCTTGTGAAGACATGAGAAATGGACCTGCAAATTAGGAGGATGAGATGGATGCAGAGGCACATATCAATACACCATTCAGTGTACAATACAACAACAATATGCACTATGAATGTATACACAGTATTGACTATAGACTGCCCACACATCAAATGGGAGTCCAACGTCACCATGTACGTCAATGTCACTAGGGCACACCCTTTGCAAGCCCATGGAAACGGGAAGCAGGAGGGGTGTGTGTCACACAAACGCAAGCATCTGACCCAAATTCATGACAAGCCTGCATGTGACCAGCCACAATACAGCATATGCCCAAGGGAGCCACACAAGGCAAAACACTGTCCAAAAAACAAAAATATAATTTAAATTAAAAAAAAAATCAAAAATGGCCGGGGGGGGGGGGGTGGGTGTTACAGGCCACCCAGGAGATCCGAGGACAGGGTGCACACCAAAACCCACTTGTGTGGATCTTGCGAAAAAAAAACACCTCCATGGGCTCATGGCCTGCACGGCTACCCTATTGTGAGAGAATCACTGCTGTCGCTCTCCTCACCCTCTGCAGCTGCATCAGGAGGTGGTGGCACTATGGGAGGCAGCCCACGCAAATCCCTAGTCTGGTCCTCCATGGCAGCAAGCATGCGGGTGTGGAAGGTCTCGTTCTGGAGGATAATTGTGCATAGGTCCCCATGCAACAACTCACGGGATGCCCGGACCTCCGCCCTAGTTGCCTGCATCTGAGCTGAGAGCGTACGTGTGAGACGCTCCAGCTGCTGTTCTGTCCTTCTGTTTTTTGAAGCCTCAAGCTCAACAAGAGTCGTCCTGAGGTGAAGGAGTTCCACCCTCAGGGCTTCCCTGTGGCCCTGGGACTCTATGGAAATGGCTTCCCGCAGAGTCTCCAATGCCGCCCGCCTGTCCCTGTCGGACGCCAACATGTCCTCCCTGTGTGACTGGCAGATGGAGTCTGTTGCCTGCTGTAGTCGCTCCATCAGCCTTTCGGGGGGGACAATGAAAGTGGCCACCCTATCCATGGCCTGAGCCATCATCTCTGATGATGCTGCCTGTTGTGTTGCCATACCGTATATGGATTGCTCCCATGCGGTATTGCCAGGTGGCGTACGGCCACCACGTCGGCGGGCACCACACCTGTCTGGGGCAAGGCGAACTGCGCCTTGCTGTGCCGGTACTGCCTGAGGCTGCAGGACTGCATTCCCCCTCTGATCTGCTGGCCCAGGAACAGGATCAGATGTTGCGGAGTGTGACCCTGCAATCGTAACCACCAAAGGCGTACCTGCCAACACTGACATCCCCATTGAGGGTTCTAACCCTGGTGCAGGTGGGTCGGACAGAACAGAATCCCTCCCAGGAACACTCACCTGCGACGGCACATAGGTCTCATCATCCGAATCGACACCTGAATACAGCTCGGGGGAGGTGCAGCCAGAGACACCCCTTGAGAGCACGACCTGCAGCAGTTGTGGGTTCTCACCCACCACCACACCACGTCCCTCACTGGTGGTCGGTCGGGCCTGAGACCCCTCCTGGGTCTGCACCATCTCCACAACCCCAGCAGTATCAAGTGTGTCATCCCCTGCATAGACATAAAAGAAAACAAATGGAAACAGGCATTGGCACTATGGCACACAATTAGGGCTGAGAAGCTACAGAAACAGTACTTGATTGACACATGTCCCACATGACTAAAGCCCTCCCATGCATGCACCGTCACTGCGTGTGAAGGGAAGGCAGATGGCACACATTGATGACACCAAGATGGAAGAGGAACACATTTGCTGCATGCTGCCTAGCAGTGGCATCACACATTGGCCTGTGATTGGCAGGTCAAATACACATGCCATCACACAGACGGCATGTACCCTAGCCATAAAGTGAAGAGGGAGAGGAGGACACCAATTGTTCATTCAGTCTAGTTTGCTCATGAAATTGATGTTTTCATTGAAATGGTTCAAATGTTTAACCTGGAGTTGCCAGTCCAAAATGGTCCTATAGCACAGGGACATGTCTAAACAAATCATATCCAGGAAACAAAGCCAGTCCTCTGTACCATAGCCATGTCAGACATGTGACAATAGGACTGAGAAATGCCTAGTAAAAGTGGTGGTATGCAAACAATCTGCCTGAATAAACAGAGGAAAATAAGCAACAATGTTGTGGCAAGATGACACTTCAAGGGCAACTGGCGTGGTGTTGGGCTAGATGTCCAATGTTGGCAGAAGGGATACTGCTATACCCAAATGCTGGTGCGCAGAATGTATTGGATGAGGCACATGGGTGACCCAAACCACTCAGGCACACACACCCTCACCTGGCACCCAAACAGAAGCCCTCACACACACACCATGCACATGGATGACACACACATGCATGTGCACTCACCGGACATTTCCTCTTAATCTGCCAGTTCTCTCACGCCTTGGATCTGTTCCTCCGTGACGTAGGTCCCAGCAACATGCTCATGTGGAGTGAGTTCTATGTCCTCTGCTGGAGACCCACCTCCAGTCACTAGAGTAGCGGCATGACTTGAGGCCAGCTTATTCTTTGCCCTGACTTCAGGTCATTCCAGCGCTTGTAGCATTCATTAGCTGTGCGCCTCACGATTCCAAGGGCACTTATGATGTCCGCGATGGTCTGCCAGTGTGCCAGACGTTGTGCAGGTGTGGTTTTGGATCCTGCAACAATCACCATTTTGCGGTCATGTACGGACACATACTCTACAAGTGCATTCAGTTCGGCCTCATTGAAGCTGGGCTTCCTTGGCGGGCTGGACTGTGTAGCCGTGTCTGGGGCATCAGCCTCTACTGGACGAGCACTCTTTCTCTTCCGCTTGGAAGGTGGTGGGGATCCTGAGTGTCCTATGCCGCTCTGGACACTAGGGGCAGGAGCCCCGGTGGACTCTGTACTAGGAGTGTGGGATTGCACACTCAGCATGGGAGTTGGTGCAATCATTAGCTCAAGTGTGATGGTGTCAGGGGGAATGTCAGCAGGATGGACTTGGACCGACACTGTCCTGGCTGGGTGTGTGAGAGGTGGGGTGGATGGAGCCGCAGCTGCCCCTGCAGCCTCCACAGCCTGCCTACGCGGGGCAGCAGATGACCTATCTGCCCCTGATCCACATGGCCTGATGACACCAATGTGCACTGGCGCACGTGGCCTAGACCTGCTGACCTGGAAGTCAGCCATGGAGTCACCCTGTGCCAGGTCTGGTTCCACAGTGGGCTGGTCCAACAAGGGCTGAGCATGGATGGTGTCAGCCACGTTACCCTCAACCGGGGGGGGGCATGGGTGTCCCTGACTGCTCCTCCACACATGGGGGGCTAGGGGCACCCTGCAAGTCACGGCCACGTCCCCTACCAGATCCACCACGGCCACCACTTGGGGTTCGGCCACCTTTGCCACTCTTACGGCTTGTTCGCCTCCCAGCCATGGCACTGATGTTATTGTGCGTATGGGAGTCGATGTGAACTATTGTTCTGGGCAATTGGGGATCAAAGGGGTTGGGTACCAGATGGTAATCCTACCCTAGTGCTCTAGCAAGGCTGTATGTCACCCCCGGGGATTGATGACGGGTCACGCAACACAGGCACCCCAAAAAAGGGAAGTAAGGTGCACGCAACTCCTCCTAGACCACGTGTGTGGAAAAGTAAACCTGCACTACGCTGTGATACCCAGAAACACAAGAATGAACGTATGCGTGTCACACGCAGCCTAGAATGACTTCTGAAGGGGTATGCGACACACGGGGCAAGCACAGATGTTAAATACGTGCGCCACTCACCGTCTGCCAGGAACAAAAGCGTGAAAAATATGCGCGTGTGCGCGTTGGCAACACCCCCGCCAAAAGAAGAATTGTACGCTGTCTGAGGAGACAGGACAACAGTAGAAGGGAACGCTGTTTGAGGAAACAGGCCCAGGAAAAAGAGGAAAAGAGAAAAAGCTGTCAGAGGTAACAGGGAGTACGAACTTGAAACGCTGTGAAGTAAATCGCGTGTGAACCGACAAGAAGTACAGATTTCACCCATTCGCTCTCTCCACGAAAAGCACGTACAAGGAAATGGCGTTCTACACGTACCTTTTATACACACGTCACAGATGCGCATACGAGATGAGGCCATTGTTAGGGAGAATTCTCTGTTTAGGCTGAATTTCCTAACCTAGTGAGTCCCCCAGCAGCTTTGCTGGATTGCTGGAGTTTGTTTTTTCCATCCTGCCAAGAGTGTGACCCTTTTCCTCTCACTCTTGGACATGTATGTGTGGAATTCCTTTGAATTGTCAATGTGTTCGATGGGCTATGGGGTCTTTTACTCCATAGGGTCTCATAAGTTTTCTATGTGTGTCACCCCGCACCTTACGTGTCGTGACACGGGGGCACCCTAGCTGGTCCCCCCACCATAGACTCCATACCCGGGGACTGACTACCATCTCCCCGGGCATGTAAAGTCACCATTGGCTTTACTAGACCTAAATTTGCTAACAGAACTAGTACCAACCATCTTATTATGGACGTGCTAGTAGGGGTAATTCGATTACTCCTGGATCTGTTACTCGAGGGGGCACTGTCCCGTCCCTCCTCGTCGAGTTTTGGCTGGTGGCAGTGGAAACTACTTGTTATGTTCGACCCCAAGCATAACCCTATGGGATCCGTCCCATTGTTGAAGATTAATACTGTTTTTCGTTAATCTCCAACGTACCACCGATCTACTTATCTTAAATAGGTTTATCGAGTGGTATTTTCTGCCAGAACTCGGGTTGTAAAATGGCGTCTGTGTTTTTCTCTGTGACTCCTAAACCAAAGGTTGAGCCCTTTGTTCCACTTTTGGCGGGCCTCTGGACAGAGACCCTCCAAAGTGGTGCCATTCTGTCTGGGTTACCTCAGGGGTGTGGGAGGGGGTTTAGACACCCTGGACCGAGTTGCCTTGCCAACTCAGGTCGCACTCTGAAGTGATTGGCCCAGGTGGTGAGCCTTCCCGCTCACCACTTAGCATGTGTTGATTGACAAGCTAGGCTGAATGAATGGGGGACGTCTGCATAAAAGCAGGGCTTTGGGACTGGATCTTCAGGAAGTCGCCACTGGACCTAAAGAATCCGACGAGGGTAACGCTGAGCCGACCTGCACGACAAAACCTCCGGTGGAGCCCTGCGGAATCGTCTCACAATCTCCCGACGACAGAAGAGATCTCCCTGCCGGAGAGGCTCTTTCCCTGGCTGGTGGGAACAACCAGTCTTCTTCTTCTTTGTGCTTTTTGATCGCCCAGGACGCAGTGGTCGAATTGCCCGTGCAGAGCACCCGGCAACCGGATAGCCACTACTCCTGCATCGTGATCGAAAGGTGGTGCCTTGTGACGAAGCACTCCGCGGCTGGTTTCTTCCCTGGTGGTGCACCGGACATCTTCTCTTCGACGACGAGAGCATCTCTTCTCTTGGCCAAGACCCGTCGTGCATCCACCACCAGGAACAACTGCCCCCGTCGGAGCTGTCTTCCCCAACAAGGTACCGTAACCGCCTGGCTTCCCTTTTCGATCGGTTCGTGTGAGGTATCTGATTCCTCTCCGTTGGGTTGCCTCCAAGCTTTATTCACTCTTTGTTCTGAACTGGTTCAACCTGTCGCTAAACAATTTGCTAAACAAGACTTGAGTGCATCATCCGTAGAGACTTTCCAGGACATCGTGCCTTGCCTCTCACCGAGTGGGCCTGGCCGCCGAACTGTATGATCTAGTGTGATTAATGCTTTCTTGCCTTGCGTTTTTACCCGCTTCAGTACGAACCGTGTTGACTTCATTACCTGCCTTTCTCTTCCCTCCCTTCCTCACTAAAAATATTCGAGTGTCATCTGGGTTTAGGTATACACCTCTGTCTGAAAATAAGTGGTGCCGTAGAACCTAGAGTTGTCGATATTGTGTTTCGGAGGGGTTGAGCTTTATTCCATTCTGCAGAGTAATTGTATTTTGATTTGTTTGCCGTGGTTCACTTTAGTATTTTTCGTAGACATTCTGTTATTAATAAATAACTTACTATCTTTATACTAAAGCCTGGTTGCGTGTTTACTCGTTTTGCTGCGAAGAATTACCCTATCTTGTATACTCCCTATACTGACCAACTTTTCTTGAGAGAAGTCTGACTGCTCAGCCACAGCTACCAATTGGATCTGTGTGGTACAGACTGCTACCAAGTGGGTTCATCGCAACACCTGTAGTCCTAAATCTTTTGCAGTGGTCCCAGAGGGAACTGCACAGGTTTCCGCCTAACACTGGTGTACAGCGGTGAGATTAGTATCGAGTATACAGTTTAGAGTGGTTTTCGACGCTGTAGGACGACTAACCACAAAACGTTACAAAAGCAACTTTCAAAAAACATGTCTACGATGGAAATGTACAGCCAAGAGTCTTTGTCGGATAAAAATACTGAGAGTCTGCGAGCTCTCTGTAGACAAGAGCATCTTCCTGTAAAAGGCAAGAAGTTAGAACTGATAGAGAGATTGCTGGCGAACCAAAGTCTGGGTACTGGTTCAGAGGAACCAAACTCTCCAGCAACTGTAGATAACAGTAATGGTGTTGATCTGAATCGTAATTCTGATGATAGCGATGAAGAGGCTGACGAGGACGGCGAGGCTAACGAAACTGTCTCACCTGTTCCTCTACCTGCCTTACCAACTGTGCCTACGGGGCCAATACCAGGTCCCACAAGTAACCCTGCTTATTTTGAACTTGAAAAAATGAAGCTCGAATTAGAATATAAACGGTTCTTGGCTCAATCTGAACGAAACCAAGAGCTCGAGTTCAGACGAATGAATGCCCAGGCTGAGCAGAAACAAGCTGAGTTAAGACTCAGGGAAATAGAGCTTAATCATGAGTTACAAATGAAAAAGTTGTCTATGGAAAATGCTTCTCTCTCCTCTGGTTCCTCTAGGAGCTCCAGTCCCAAAAGACCCCGGATGCCGAAGGAATTAGTGGGTATGTACGAACCGAGATTGGATGTGTTGGATTGGTTGAAACTGTTTGAATACAATCATGGGCTCCAGGACATCACCGGGAATGCGTTGCTTCCCTGGTTGTTCTCTAGGCTTCCTCCTGTTGCGACTGATGTGGTAATGGAATTGGGGGAGGTGGATAAGACGGATTACGAAAGTGTGAAACTAGCTTTGATAGCTAGATTCAGGAAGACCCCTTCCCAGTATCTTAAGAGGTTTAGAACCCTCAAAAAGCATGATGGTACCCCTTGGGCTACCTGGGTGAGTGAAGGGTTGAAAAACTTAGAGGGATGGATTAAGGGTTACAAAGTTGACACTTACGAGGGTATGCGAAATCTTTTTATGTTGGAGTCGATTTATGATGCCTGTTCTCCTGAGCTCAGACAGCACTTGGCTGATTCGAAGGAATTAGATTCCAGGGCTCTAGCTAAGGCTGCTGACTTGTGTGTTGCCAACAGGGCTACTCACAAGGATTCTGGGGTAACTCAGAAAAAGGACGAGGGAAAACAGCCTAAAAAAGACTCAAAGGAGAATTCGAATAACTCACATTCCAAAGAGGGCCCCAAACAAAACCAGAAGGTAAGCCACCGGGAAAACCACAGCAGAATAGTGTGTCTTCTGGTGCCAAACCGGAAGGAGGTCAGAACAAGCCACCATTCCAGAAAGCATTCGGGAAATGCTTTGTTTGTGGCTCGACTGATCACGTGAAAGGAGATCCCAGATGTAAGGGTAAACCTTCAGGGGTCCAGCTTGTCTCCTTAGCCTTCGCTCCAGAGGAGGAAGTCCAAATGGCAAGTGGAAACTTTCTACTGCTAGCTGACGAACCCATTGGAGTCTCAGCCAGCGTCTCTTTAGTATCTCTGGGGTTGTGGGAACAACAGAATTTAGACGTCTATAATTCTATCCCCGATAATACTAAAGAGTATTATAAGGACAGTGTCCAGGTGAATGGTCAGGAGACGCCTGCCATTAGGGACACTGGGGCCAGCATAACTGTGGTGGATAAATCGTTTTTTCAGGCTGAGGATGTTGCTAAGGCACCCAAACGCCTCACCAAGTTAGCTGGAGGGCCTGTGCAGATGCTTCCCCAATTACCAGTTCTCATCCAGTGTAACGACATGACTGTAAAGATACCTGTCAGCATACAGAGTGATGTACCAGGACGCGTACTGTTGGGTAACGATTTGAAAACTCTCGGAGTTGTATTGCATACTCCCAGACCTCCTAGTAAACGGTTACAGGAGCTAACCAGACCTGCAAGAGAGAGGACCCTGCGCGGTACTCTCGGGGAGATGATGAAGAAAGAAATCACTCCTGCTCCATTGGAAATGGCGGCCGCTGTCTCTAGGAACACAGAAGTCAAAGGGAAACCTAAAACTTCTAAACCGAAACCAACAGCCCACATTCCGATGCAGCCGACACGGACTTCCCCGCGGTTGTCCAATGTCACACCCGTAACTCCACCTCCAGCTGAGGCTGAGGGGGAAGTACAACCCTGTATGGTAGAATTAGACTCTGAAGAAGAGCTAATGGAAGGCCAGGAACTCATTGGAGATCTGGATCCTGTTGACCATCCTGAGCTGCAGTCGTTACTGGCAGAAGGTGGACCCAGCAGGGCAGACTTCAGTAAGGGACAGAGAGAATGTCCAACTCTGGAAGGTCTTCGCCATCAGGCAGTAACTCAGGCTGAAGGGCAAGAGCCTGGGAAACATAGGTTGCACTGGGAAGATGGCCTCTTCTATAGTGAACCGACCGAGTCTACACCTGGAGACTACAAACGCCTTGAAGTACCCCAAGAGAACAGACCACAGTTCTTGCAGTTAGCCCACGAGATTCCTTTGGCTGGTCACTTGAGTTTCAAGAAGACTAAGGAAAGGCTCTCACTCTACTTCTATTGGCCAAAAATGGGGGCCGAAGTAGAAAAACACTGCAGAAGCTGCCATACCTGCCAGATCTCTGGTAAGGTTGGGTCCAAGAATGTGGCACCGTTAGTGCCTCTTCCCGTTGTGGGAGTCCCATTTGAGAGAGTAGGGATAGATATCGTTGGTCCCCTTGATCCTCCAACCTCCTCAGGCAACAGGTTTATACTTGTTGTAGTAGACCATGCTACTAGGTATCCTGAGGCAATTCCTATGAGGACTGTTACAGCTCCGGCTGTGGCTAAGGCCCTCCTTGGTATTTTTACTAGGGTCGGATTTCCTAAGAAAGTTATCTCTGACAGGGGGTCAAATTTTATGTCCCACTACATGAAAGCCATGTGGAAAACCTGCGGGGTAACTTACAAGTTCTCAACGGCTTACCACCCACAAACCAATGGGTTGGTAGAACGGTTCAACCGAACCATGAAGAGCATGATAGGTGCTCTAGAAGAACCCCTTAAGCGTAAGTGGGACCTTCTATTGCCATGCCTTCTTTTTGCTTATAGAGAAGTCCCTCAGGAGGGAGTAGGCTACTCTCCCTTCGAACTGCTCTATGGTCATCCCGTCAGAGGTCCATTGGCCCTGATTAAGGAGGGGTTGGAGAGTGCTCCTTCCCCCAAGCCAGTCAGAGTGACTGACTACGTGATAGGTCTCCGGAGGAGAATGTCGCACCTGATGACAGAAGCAAGCGATAACTTGAAAGCTGGACAAGCATTGGTCAAGCACTGGCACGATCAAAAGGCTAACATGGTTGAGTTTGCTCAAAACCAGCTTGTTCTTGTTATGATCCCCACAAGGCAGAGGGCCTTGCAAGATAAATGGATGGGACCCTACCGAGTAGTGGGTAAGCTCGGTGAGGTTAACTATCTGGTGGACTTGGGCAACCCCAAGGAGGCTCCAACAGTCTTTCACACCAACCGACTTAAAGCGTATGTCTCACGACCTGACGTAGGAGCGTTGCTTCTAGCATCAGCCGAGGAAGAAGAAGAGAGTGAAACTCTTCCGGATCTCCTCAGAGGCTTACCTTTAGATGAAAACATTGAAGGAGTAAATCTCTCCTCCAATCTGACACCCGAGCAACAAGAAGAGTGCAAGTCTATGTTGAATCAGTTTGCCTCTCTGTTCTCGCTCTCACCAGGCTTGACCCCTTGGGGCCAGCACGAGATACTCACTGGTGACTGTCTGCCTGTCAAAAGCAGAGGATATCGCATGTCAGAAAACGTAAGAACCCACATCAAAGGTGAGGTCAGCAAGATGCTCGATCTCGGGGTAATAGAGCCCTCTACTAGTCCATGGTCTAGCCCAGTTGTGTTAGTACCAAAGGCCGGATCTAAAGAACTTAGATTCTGCGTGGATTATAGAGCTCTTAACGCAGTCACCACGACTGATGCCCATCCTTTGCCAAGAACAGATGAGTTGGTGGATAAACTTGGCGCCGCCAAGTTCCTCAGCACATTTGACTTGACGTCAGGCTATTGGCAAATAGCCCTGACCAACCATGCCAAGGAGAAAACTGCATTTTCTACCCCCGTTGGTTTATACCAGTTTACGGTAATGCCTTTCGGACTAAAAAATGCACCTGCTACGTTTCAACGGATGGTAAACCAGGTTCTAACCGGGATGGAGGACTTCTGCATGGCATACTTGGATGACATAGCAGTGTTCAGCAATTCCTGGGACGAACATGTAACCCACCTGAGAGATGTTTTGCAGGCTCTTGGACGAGCCAATCTGACCATAAAGGCAAGTAAATGCCAAATTGGACAGAGTAAGGTAGTCTACCTTGGGCATGAGGTAGGCGGTGGAGAAATAAGGCCTTTGCTCAGTAAGATTGAAGCTGTGCAAAATTGGACAACACCGACTACTCAGACTCAGGTGAGAGCCTTCCTAGGCCTCACCGGGTATTACAGGAATTTCATAGAGAACTATGGGACCATAGCTTCTCCACTGAATGTCATCTCCTCGCCCAAATTCCCTAAAAAGGTTAAATGGAACGAGGGGTGCAATCAGGCTTTTGAAAACCTGAAAAAGGCTCTTTGCCAAGCCCCAGTACTCAGAGCTCCTGATTACCGCCAACACTTCATTGTGCAGACAGACACTTCCAATGTAGGGATAGGTGCCGTACTCAGTCAACTGGATGGGAAAGGTAGGGAGCACCCCGTTTGCTACATCAGCCGCAAGCTGAAGGATCCTGAAACAAGGTGGGCAACAATCGAAAGAGAATGCTTTGCTATCGTGTGGGCTCTGAAGAAGTTTAGGCCGTACTTGTATGGTTCTACTTTTGTTATTCAGACTGACCACCAACCCTTGAGATGGTTAATGCAAATGAAAGGGGAAAACCCAAAACTACTGAGATGGTCGATCTGCCTGCAAGGGTTCGATTTCACCATTGAGCACAGGTCAGGGTGTCACCACCAAAATGCTGATGGTCTCTCTAGGATGTATATCATCGACTAGAGGTATGAGATTCATCCAGGAGTGGATTAAATCCTCCTGTCCCTTAGTCTGGGGGGGGCGAGTGTTAGGGAGAATTCTCTGTTTAGGCTGAATTTCCTAACCTAGTGAGTCCCCCAGCAGCTTTGCTGGATTGCTGGAGTTTGTTTTTTCCATCCTGCCAAGAGTGTGACCCTTTTCCTCTCACTCTTGGACATGTATGTGTGGAATTCCTTTGAATTGTCAATGTGTTCGATGGGCTATGGGGTCTTTTACTCCATAGGGTCTCATAAGTTTTCTATGTGTGTCACCCCGCACCTTACGTGTCGTGACACGGGGGCACCCTAGCTGGTCCCCCCACCATAGACTCCATACCCGGGGACTGACTACCGTCTCCCCGGGCATGTAAAGTCACCATTGGCTTTACTAGACCTAAATTTGCTAACAGAACTAGTACCAACCATCTTATTATGGACGTGCTAGTAGGGGTAATTCGATTACTCCTGGATCTGTTACTCGAGGGGGCACTGTCCCGTCCCTCCTCGTCGAGTTTTGGCTGGTGGCAGTGGAAACTACTTGTTATGTTCGACCCCGAGCATAACCCTATGGGATCCGTCCCATTGTTGAAGATTAATACTGTTTTTCGTTAATCTCCAACGTACCACCGATCTACTTATCTTAAATAGGTTTATCGAGTGGTATTTTCTGCCAGAACTCGGGTTGTAAAATGGCGTCTGTGTTTTTCTCTGTGACTCCTAAACCAAAGGTTGAGCCCTTTGTTCCACTTTTGGCGGGCCTCTGGACAGAGACCCTCCAAAGTGGTGCCATTCTGTCTGGGTTACCTCAGGGGTGTGGGAGGGGGTTTAGACACCCTGGACCGAGTTGCCTTGCCAACTCAGGTCGCACTCTGAAGTGATTGGCCCAGGTGGTGAGCCTTCCCGCTCACCACTTAGCATGTGTTGATTGACAAGCTAGGCTGAATGAATGGGGGACGTCTGCATAAAAGCAGGGCTTTGGGACTGGATCTTCAGGAAGTCGCCACTGGACCTAAAGAATCCGACGAGGGTAACGCTGAGCCGACCTGCACGACAAAACCTCCGGTGGAGCCCTGCGGAATCGTCTCACAATCTCCCGACGACAGAAGAGATCTCCCTGCCGGAGAGGCTCTTTCCCTGGCTGGTGGGAACAACCAGTCTTCTTCTTCTTTGTGCTTTTTGATCGCCCAGGACGCAGTGGTCGAATTGCCCGTGCAGAGCACCCGGCAACCGGATAGCCACTACTCCTGCATCGTGATCGAAAGGTGGTGCCTTGTGACGAAGTACTCCGCGGCTGGTTTCTTCTCTGGTGGTGCACCGGACATCTTCTCTTCGACGACGAGAGCATCTCTTCTCTTGGCCAAGACCCGTCGTGCATCCACCACCAGGAACAACTGCCCCCGTCGGAGCTGTCTTCCCCAACAAGGTACCGTAACCGCCTGGCTTCCCTTTTCGATCGGTTCGTGTGAGGTATCTGATTCCTCTCCGTTCCGTTGGGTTGCCTCCAAGCTTTATTCACTCTTTGTTCTGAACTGGTTCAACCTGTCGCTAAACAATTTGCTAAACAAGACTTGAGTGCATCATCCGTAGAGACTTTCCAGGACATCGTGCCTTGCCTCTCACCGAGTGGGCCTGGCCGCCGAACTGTATGATCTAGTGTGATTAATGCTTTCTTGCCTTGCGTTTTTTCCCGCTTCAGTACGAACCGTGTTGACTTCATTACCTGCCTTTCTCTTCCCTCCCTTCCTCACTAAAAATATTCGAGTGTCATCTGGGTTTAGGTATACACCTCTGTCTGAAAATAAGTGGTGCCGTAGAACCTAGAGTTGTCGATATTGTGTTTCGGAGGGGTTGAGCTTTATTCCATTCTGCAGAGTAATTGTATTTTGATTTGTTTGCCGTGGTTCACTTTAGTATTTTTCGTAGACATTCTGTTATTAATAAATAACTTACTATCTTTATACTAAAGCCTGGTTGCGTGTTTACTCGTTTTGCTGCGAAGAATTACCCTATCTTGTATACTCCCTATACTGACCAACTTTTCTTGAGAGAAGTCTGACTGCTCAGCCACAGCTACCAATTGGATCTGTGTGGTACAGACTGCTACCAAGTGGGTTCATCGCAACACCTGTAGTCCTAAATCTTTTGCAGTGGTCCCAGAGGGAACTGCACAGGTTTCCGCCTAACAGCCATTTCCACCAATTACACGCTTTGACACTCGGACGTGTATTTTTTTTTTACACGCGCCATTCTCTACGGCCATGCGCGTGACATCATAGATGCGCATGGGGGCCTTTGGGCCAATGAATTAACGTACGTGTGCTGATGCGCTTACGCGCTAAGGGCCTTTCCTCGAATTACACGCAGACGTGCAGGATTTTCACGTGCCAAATCACTCCGTATCAAGCTGGCCACGCGTAAGCACACAGAAGACCACGCTCCTGCCCAGAAAGCCGATTTACTGCCCCCCAGAGCCCCGAGCATTCTCCCACCTGCCATCTGATGCTGCCTGACTGCCTGCTGCCCATGTGCCCTGCCATTTGCTGCCTGCACATCAGCCAGGGGTGCTGTTGCTGTGACCACCCCTGCTGGAACCGAAGACCCCCGACTGGGATTTCATCGCTCCACAGCCCAGGAACTAGTTGCCCACCCACTCCTGCCTCTGGGGTTGTCATGTCGGGCACTGCAACATCTGGCACCACTGACAACCCCCGGCCAGAGAGGCAGAGGGGCACCAGCTTCACTGCCACCGAAGTTGGTGTCCTGGTGGAGCAAGTCCTGGGGCAGTATGATGCCCTCTTCGGAAGTGTGCGCGCCGACAAGGAAGGACGGACTCAGATCTGGATGGACATCGTTGACCTTTTGCTTCGTAACATTGTAAGAACATCATTAGCCCTAATCGAGTTAAGGCACATGGACCTCCGGAAATGTTAGCTGGAATGTAAGTGTATGTGATCTTGCCACATGAGAAGAGCCATCCTATTGGAAGTTTCACACGATTTAGATGACAGACAGCTATCACTGTATGATTGCATGACAAAGTATTATTCACACTAGTGCATGTGCTTGGAACTCGTGAACACAACCGTTTCTCAAACGCAGTTTGATTTTTCTGTTCGGTTAAATTCAGCTGTTGGCATTTGCCAATTTCTATTACATTGAAAGTCATAAAGTAACACACATCGCCTTGAGTTATATTGTATGTTATAATACGTGTCAAGTTTCTCCCCTTGCGATCTGTTTTCTGGCAAAACCTGCAGTACTCACAGATTGAAAAGGATTGTCTGATATTGGAATCTTGAACTGCAGAATCATTGTGCATAACACCGGAAATATGCCTCAAAATTGGAGCTGGAGTCGGCACCACTACTAAACAGGTAGCCAGCAAAGCTTCCACATGTTGCACGTCACTAAGGCAAAAGTGCGTAATGTTGAGTACTTGCTGTGCCAAATATGTCCACATATTCTCCGTTTGGGCAATCATCGGGGAGTATCTTTGCCGTCCTAAAGATATCTTCTGCATAGCTGGCATCAACGTTGTTTGTGCTTGCACGTGACGTGTTTTTCGCATTCCACAAATCAATTTCTTCGGTCTGGCTGGCTTTTCGGCATCGGCATAGGGCTGCTGTTGGACGTCATTGCTCATCATCATCAGTTTCCAATGGATCGCTGGCACAGATGTGACACTTTTCATGAGAAGCAGTATGCCGTTTGACTCACCCAAACGGAGTCCATTTAGTCCCACAATTACACCAGCCAGGCACAGGAGCTACAAGGCAAACCCAGAAAAGAGATATCAGTGTTGAAAATCACTCTCTTAGGTAACATTTGTCTGCGGGCACATACTGCCATTTTTCTTTCCCGGGTTCCATTACTAAAACTACCTGTTCTTTGCCTGATGCAATAACATCGGCGGGCACTGGTGGGCCACTTGGTCTTTCAACCCACACCTTCACACCCAGTACCATACTGTCTGAAGAGCCAAAACCACGATCACCACAGGTAGTTAACACTGTGGGAAGCTCCCCCTTTTTAATCATGGACAACATAACAGGAACAATAATCAACTGGGCCACCCGATCGCCCTTATGGATCGGTAACACTTGGTCCCCACTATTCATCAAGATGACTTTGATCTCGCCTTGGTAATCAGCATCAATGACCCCTCCCAGCACTTGAACTCCCCACAATGCTAGGCCAGATCTAGGGGTAATCCATCCTATATGCTCTGGAGGAATTTGTACCCCAATCCCTGTTTCAATCACAACAATCCCTCTCGGGTCTAATCTGATTTCTTCATAAGAATGCAAGTCTACCCCTGCTGACTATGGAGTCGCCCAATAGGGAGCTAAAGAACCCGGGGTAATTTCCCAGTACAATACGGTCTCTCTAGCTGAGTTGGGTTGAATCTGTAAAGCAGGAGTCATTAGTCGTAATAATGGAGTTTCATGATTATTCACAGGCCTATTGTTTAGCACTTGCACCGCATCAAACACACAATCACGCCAGCCTGCTAAACTGCCATTTCCAGATTTGCACAGCTGTTCTTTCAACAAACCATTGATCCTTTCAATTAGTCCTGAAGCTGCAAGGTGATAGGGCACATGGTAGAGCCACTCAATTCTTTTTTCCTGACAATATTGCTGAAATAATTTGACTTTGAAGTGTGACCCATTGTCACTTTGAATCTGCAAAGGCACCCCATAATGCACCCCATAATGCAATTTGATCTGATCCAACAACTTAATGGTGTTCAGTTGTGTGGCACGTTTACACAGCAAAACCATCATATATCCAGCATATGTATCCACAATGGTGCATGCATACTGACAGCCTTTATGATTGGCAGGGGACCGATGTAATCAATCTGCCAAATTTGACCTGGTAATTTTCCTCTTCGCAACGTACCCTGGACAATCTGAGGGATAGACCAATGCTGTTGGTGTTGGCACACTGGACATTGCAAAATGATTGTTTTCACTACCTCTAAAGGAATACTGATTCCTCAAGCTTGTGCCCACCTGGTAGTAGCCTTTTCTCCAAGGTGCCCACATTTCTGGTGAGCCCAATTGGCAAAACCCTCCAAATTGTCTTCCTGAACCTCCAGATACACAGATGAAATCTTGGGTTGTTCATCTGCAACAGAATTAAAACAACATTCTAATGAATCTGTAGCACAATGCGCATCCACATGATACACAGTGACTTCACTTAGTGATAACATTTCCGCAATATCTTGCCACAGTTTTTTGCCCCACAACTCTTTTGAATGAATCATCCACTCATTCTTTTGCCAGGTTGGCAGCCAACCGCCAATCCATTCGCCAATGACCATGAATATGTGTACAAATTACATCGACCAGGGGTCTCTTGGTTCAATGCTTGGTAAAGTGCATAAAGTTCTGCAAACTGACTGCTCTTCCCTTTCCCTGACGTTAAAATCTTTTTAGTCTTGGGATTGTATGACACCACTTTCCAGTATCACTCGGTTCTCACATATTGGGCCGAGCCATCTGTAAACCAGGCATGCTCTGTCTGCTCTACGGTCAGATCACCATAAGGTACTCCCCATTTCACGGGAGACTCATGTTTCTCAGACACTTCCGGTTGTATGTAATCTGAGGGTGGTATGTTGGCTACTTGCTCATGTAATTTTGCAACCTCACCCTTCCCTAATTTAGCTCTGTCTTGAATGTACCATTTCCATGTGATTATGCTGGCTTCTTGAGCCTGTCCTATTCTGTGTGTTTTAGGAAAGCTCAGCACCCATTGCATAATCGATATTTTAGGCCTCATTAACACATCATTCCCCACTGTCATTTGCTCAGTTTCGACCAATGCCCAGTAACATGCCAACAACTGCTTCTCAAACGGAGTGTATGAGTTACCAGCATCAGGCAATTTACGACTCCAGAACCCCAATGGCACATGTTTCCTGTCCTGTTTCTGCCACACACTCCAGTTAGCGTAATTGTCTTCAACAGACACATTAAATTCCACTCCTTCTTTCAATGGTCATAAATCAAGCACCTGCTGCACGGTGTCTTTCGCCAAATCAAATGCTTTTTGCTGTTCCTCCCCCCACTGAAACTCATAGTTCTTTCGTGTCACTTTGTAGTGGGGAGCCAGTATCTACCCTAAATGGGGAATGTGCTGTCTCCAAAACCCAAACATCCCTATGAACTGCTGAACTTGCTTTTTGCTCATTGGAGTGGTGAACTCAAGAACTTTCTGTCAGGCCTTTGGCACCATCTCTCGATGCCCACTATGCCACTGAATCTCCAGGAATATCACTGTCTTAGCTGGCCCTTGAATTTTGTTCAGGTTAATCTCCCACCCTTCCTTCTTCAATCCTTCCTAACTGTTTTTGCACACTTCGCTCATCCTTGCCCTGAATCAAAATATCATCAATGTAGTGAGAGATTTGTATGTCAGGTTTACACGGTATCTTGTCTAAGTGATCTGCCACCAGCCGGTGACAGATGGTCGGGCTATGAATGTACCCCATGGGTAGCCTCGTGAAGGTGTACTGATGCCCACTCCAAGAACATGCAAACTGCTCTTGACACTCTTCAGCAATTGGCACAGAGAAAAATGCATTGGCTAAATCTATCACTGCATACCAAGTCCCCTCAAACTTTTGGACATTCTCAATCAGGGTAACGACATCTGGGACTGCAGGCAACAAGGGAGGAGTTTGTTTATTTAACTCGTGGTAATCCAACGTCATCCTCCAAGACCTGTCCCCTTCTTTGACAGGCCAGAGTGGGTTGTTCCATGCGGTAGTAATAGGGCATAACACACCCGCCTCTACGTACTCTTTGATGGTGTCTGAAATTTCCTTGTGCCCCCTGGGAATGTGGTATTGCTTCATCACTACCCGCTTGGTCGCCACAGGCACCTGCACTGGGGCATCTTCAATTTGCCTATGGTAATGGGTGTGCAGGTCAATGCACTCACCCCAAACTGATATGTTTTACCTCCAAGTCCCAAAGTCAATCCTTCTAGAATGTCAAAGCCAATTATGTACTCGGGTATTGGGACAATCAACACTTGGTATTTCTGCCTAGTCAAATTTCCTATTTTCATATCCACTTCTGTTTGTACTGCGGGGTTCTCCTTCCACCCTAGCCCGGTAATGGTAAAGTGTTTGCCTCAGAATCCTGTTGAATTTCCATGAATCAGAGAGGCCTCCACCCCGGTGTCTATCAATGCTCGCACCCCTTGCATATTTCCTGGCCCCCAAAAAATCTTAACATTAACATGGGGCCGCCTATCAACTTTTATGCGAGCAAACGCTGCCGGAGCTTGGCAGTAACCATAGTCAAATTATGAATGAGTGTAACCTGACTCTGCCTCTAAAATTGCACTCACCACCTTCCTCAAATCAGCATATGTTGGCTGATATGGGGAAGGAGTCCCCATAGACCCTTCTTCCTGTTCTTCCTCAGGAGGGGCGGAAGGTGAGGTGTCTCCCTGTGGCTTAGCACCACCTGTTTCTTAACCTGTTTATACTGTTCTTTGGCTGCAAGCCCTCTCTTTTTGTACAGTTCATACATTACCCTGATTTCAATTCCCTCAATTTCTTCTCGTGGCACACCATCTTTTAACAAAGCCAAAAACATGTCCTTTCTGGACACTCGGGAGGCTCTACTATCTTGCCTCCTGCCTTCAGTTCTTCTCTCACTACGCCCCTCTCTCTCACAGCTTGTCATCACTCTTGTACCACTCCCCTAGGTCTGCCAATTGCCGGATGGCATCCAATACTTCATCAGTGGGCTTGCCCGTCATACCTATGAGCAAAGTCATAATGACACTTTTGTATGTGGGTGGAGCAGTCCTGATCACCATATTCCTGGTTGAAACTGAGAGTGGCACGGCCCCCATGTGTCCTGGTGCATCTACATGAATTGCCTCCTTCATAGCATGCTCTCTGACCTTTTGAATTGCTTCTTTCAAAGTGTACCACTTCTTTTCTTCGCTAGGCCAATCTGTGGTAATAGGATACTTGCGATTACATGCCTCGGCTGCTAGGTGCAACAAAGACACCTGTGAATCTTGCCCATTTTCATCAGGGCGTGGCCCTGACCTTAACACCTCCTGTACATTGGTGTCAGTTGATAAAGGCAAAAAGCATGGTGAGTCTGTGGAATCTACCAACAACCCTACGTCGCCCCCATCTAGCTATCTTACCATCCATGTCAGTAAAGGTTCACCTGACTTTTCCCTCAAACGAGTAATGATTTCCCCAACCTCCTGCTGGGTGTAATCTTCCAGCGTCGTTAAATCCACAACCCCGCCAGCAGGATTCTGCGGCTGGGGTCCGGCACACCATCTCCTAACCGGCTTCACTGCCACTGTCTTTTGCTTCAGTTCTGCATTAGAATCTGACTCATTTGCCGAGCTACTCTCTGGGCTTGTTCAGTCAAAAATGTCTCCATCCCACTTATCAGGGTCCCAATCCACACCTGCAGTAGCAATTACAGTTGCCACTTTCCTTTGGTTGACCCCCCTCTCGCCTCTTTTTATACACGTACCGAGCAACCCTAACTGCGGCCCGCTCTGCCACAGCCTAATATTTAACAGCCTTGTGTTTAAAAAGTTTCATTTGAATTTCCTGCATCAATGCTATTTGCTGCTTGGCAGCTAACTCTTTTTCTAATTGCGAACTATGCTCATTCATTTCTACATTGTTTTGATGTATTCTCTAATAGGCATGCAGGAGGACCTACCCCCGCCTGCCCAATGCAGTGCATTCTTTTCCCCTCTCCACTGAAATCTGTTGTAAACAAAACATTACTTCTGATGGAGCAGCTTCTCCCAAACTACTGTCCCATGTTTCCCTCAGCCCAGCTCCACACGCCCGCACCTGGGCTAACTTATCATATGGGCTTTTAGCCCACCCTGGAATCATAACCTCGGGACATTCACCAGGAGCGGGAACACCCTTTTTCCTGAACAAACTATTCATCATTACAGCAATTTGCAAAACCTCTTTTTTTTCTTCTTTCCACTCTGCAGTCACCCGCGCAAGCAAGCACACACAAAAAAAAACAGATTAACACAGTCCAACACTCACTGCCAAATGAAAACAAACTTTTGCTTGCAATGTAAGCAAAGCCTGCCTGCGTTCAAAAAGATTCTTTAATATTTGGAGCAATTCATCACAAATATCCCATCCTCGTCGCCAAAAATGTATTGCTCACCAAGAGTGTACGGACAGTTATTTATCACCAGTACATTTGCAGAGCAGAGCAGATACTTTGAATGCAGGTAGAGGGAACAATAACTCACAAACAGACACGCAAATAGCAAAATAATGAGCACTTATACGGCTAATTATTCATAGTTAAGCATAGATAAGCAACAAGTGATAACACAGAAATAAATCACAGAAAAGATAGTGAATTAAAGAGAATACATCACCATGGGCGTAACTGAATCCCTCATATCGCCAGAAGTGGCTGGAAGTCCCCGGTCACAGCCAGGCCGAGAGCACAGGAAGGTCAGAACAAGGCGTCCCCCCTCCGACTGAGGTCTTTGTGTTTTTTCCACCTTTCCAGAGCTCCGCATATATGCCCTCCTCAAAAAGGGGTGGCAATTTCTCGAACCATCTGACATTGACGCTTGCGCATTGATTAGTGACCGTTGGTTGCCGGCCGGGCCAACCGACAGTAACCCCAAGGAGCAAAGCTTCCCTCTTCTAAAGCACCACGGAAAACAATTCCATAACTCATCCTGAGACCTTGGTGCAAGTATAGCAAGACATAACAAAACCTTTTTTTATATCTGGTACCAGCAGGCACCTGTGGATTTTTGCTTTCCCAGCGCTGTGTCCTTGGCTGAGGCCTGCATACCAGGCTCAGCAACGAATAACGCAAAGCAAGTGCAGCTTTTCACTGAGGCAATGGAATAACTATCCATTGTGGCTCTGAGTGCCCCCAGAATGCACTGCACATCAGCGCCATGTTTTAGCTCAAGCATCACACTTCCAAACAATCAAATACTCTTCTGGGAGCAGGTCACAGGGTTCCAGATGTCTTCCACACTTGCAGGAAGAGTCTTGTGTGTTGTAGGCCCAGGGAGCTTTGTTTTTTTGGGCATGATCATTATATGGTGCACAGGGCTCTCTAACAAAGTAGAATGAGGCCAAGGAGCTAAAAAAGAAACATTATTGAAAAACGAACCTCCAGAGAGTCAGATGTCTGTCTGGTTGCTAGTTAAAGTGTTCCAGATGCTTCTATACTTGCAAGCAGAGTCCTGCTTGTTGTAGACCTAGGGAGCTTTGCTTTATGGGCAGGTCCATTACAGGGTGCACAGGGTGCTCTTACAAAAAGAATGTGGTCATGGAGCTAAAAAAGAAACTTTATTGAAAAATGAACCCCTAGACAGTCACATTTCCCCCTGTGAGCTAGTCAAAGTGTTCCAGGTGGCTTACATACTTGCAAGCTGAGACCTTCATGTTTTAGGCCTTGGGTACTTTGTTGTTTATGCTGGACCCTCAGATGGTGCACAGGGTCCTCTTGCAAAACATAATATGGACAAGGAGCAAAAACTGTTGTTTAAAAACAAACCTCCAGATAGTCATATGTCACTGTAAGAGCCAGTCACCGTGTTCCAGATAGCTTCCACACTTGCCGGCAGAGTCCTGGGTATGGTAAGACCATGGTGCTCCGTTTTGTAGGCAGTACCCTCAGATGGTGCACAGGGTCCACTGGAAAAGCAGACTGTGGTCAAGGAATATAATAAAACCTTTATTGCAGCATTAACCTACAGACAGTCACATGTCCTTCTGCGAGCCAGTCACAGTGTTCCAGTTGGCTTTCATACTTGCAGGCAGAGTCTGTTGGGTTGCAGGTACATTCTCATTCTGATCGCCGAAGGTACAGGGCAGGAGCCCCCTCCTCTCCTTCAGCCACACCAGGCACACAGTGTACCCACAGAAGCTGGCCCCTCTTGGCATTCATTGTAGTAAGTGCATACAATTTGAACTGTGCATGCTACACGGCCTGCCTGACCGTGTCCTACTTCCTGCTTGACCCTCCAATGCCGGGCACTTCACGGCACCACAGTGAGGCTGAGCCTCGGCCAGCATCTTCATCTACATGCACATCCACCGGCAGGCGGATGCGCCAGAGGCCTGTTACTTAGGCCTCACAAAGGGCCTCTTTGTGCCTGTTAGCGTGCTGGGGTGTGCCTAAAACACTGCAGTGCACTGCTGCGACCTAGCCTACAGGCCTTGAGGAAATTGCTCCTCGCCTGCCCGTCACCGCAGTCCTGCTAACTCATAACAGTCTGACCTGCGCTGAACCGTAGGATATGCCCCACTTGCGGGCTAACTTCGCCTATGTACCCCTGCTCCCAGAAACATTGTGCCCAATAATCTGCTAACGCCTGCCCTGCAACCAAACTTGATCCCTTGCAATCCATGACCAAATGCACCACTTAATTGGAAGGACACCCTGAACTCAACAGCAGCACTCATCAGCAGACAATTCCGGTATGCTTATCCATTGTTTCTCATTACACTGGGTAAGGCCGTCCTGAATCTATTACTGCTACTTTTTACATGTATGGTTTAACATAGCTTCTAGTTAAATGCTAAACATGCTAACCCTTCACATTTCCTGCATCCCATACCTACTCTAGCATTGATTGTGTGACCCCCTGTACTAGCCCATTGCTGTAGATTGTGCATTGCTAGTTCCAGTCCTCTGGATTGTGTGACCAAGCCCATTTCTATAGATTGTGCATTACCTGTACTACCTTACTAGCCCTCTGCTATAGATTGTGCATTGCTTGATCAAGTCCTCTACCACTGATTGTGTGACCTAGCCCATTGCTATAGATTGTGCATTACCTGTACTGCCTATACTAGCCCATTACTATAGAGTGTGCATTGCTAGATCTAGTCCTCTACCACTGATTGTGTGACCTATACTGGCCCATTGCTATAGATTGTGCATCCCAAAATAACACCCCATCTCAGCATGGGATCACTAAGACACGTAACACTCATGATGGCCTCTATCCTCCCTCACTGCCTTAATATAGCACCATCTATGCTCCCTCCTAACACCTGGGCCAAACTACCACTTACGATGGCCTTAGGAATGCCTCCCCCTCCTCAACCACCACTATCATCAGCAGACTGGATAGCCAAGTTTGCCACCCCTCCTACACCTCTCATACCTCGCCCCACCTATCTTAGAAATGTTAACCAAGGCTACCGTACCAACACACCCAACACCCTGAATTTTGAGATATCTTACCCCTTGCATGCGAGAAATGCCCGCCTTAATTCTCGCACTCACTCCAAGCATTTACCTACTAAAATTACCCATCAAAAAATGGCAAAGCTCCAACCAAAAGCACACAACTACCCCAAGTGGAAAAACCTAATAACCTCTCCCCTGATTCACCAGGCAATCGATCAGTCCCGGCCGCTAGTACACTAAAAGGCGCCGTCATCAACACTCGCTCCTTAGTCGCCCACTCTCCTGACATTGCAGATGTGATCATATCAAACAATCTGGACTTCCTAGCAGTTACTGAAACATTGCTACACCACGCTGCTGGACCTGCTCTTTCCATTGCTGTCACTGATAACTACTTTGTCTTCAGAGCGGACAGAGCAACCAGGACAGGGGGTGGAGAAGCAGTCATCACCAAATCCAACTTAAATATCAGAGCAGTCAACAACATAGATATGCCATCTGCTGAACTACACTCATTCAAACTACCACTTTCTAGCTCTAAAACCATTCTCTTCCACCTTCTCTATAGGCTTCCAGGGGCTATCACCTCCTTCGAGGAAGACATCTCCCATCTACTTACAGCTAATACTAAACCAGATTCCCAAATCACCATATTGAGCGATTTCAACGTCGGCCTACAAGACCTTATCAACACAAATGCCACTGCTATCAATGACAATATCACACAACTAGGCTTGACACAACACATTAACAAATCCACACATATTAAAGGCAGAACACTGGACTGGCTCGCTGAAGTCAACTGCAACATCTCAGTGACTGACATTACACCTTGTGCCTAGTCAGATCACCATCTTATTACCTTCACTATACCCATAGCTACACAAAGGAAGGAACACAATACCGAGGCACCTAAAACTTTAGCCAGAAATAAACGTAATATCACCATGGATAATCTGAGACCACTGATAAAACCTATCACCTCCATAAAGGGCAACTCCACCGACTCTAATACCACATCATTAGTCGACCTTTACAACAACACCCTGGAACAAGCCCTGAACAAAATAGCTCCTTGTAAGCTAAGAAAGACTAAACCCACAGCCCATGTGAAGAAATGGTTCTCGGCAGAATTAAAGGCATTACGCAGTCTCAAGAGAACAGCTGAATCCAACTGGCGAAAAGCCCTGTCTCTTACTACCAAACAAAAATTCTCCCTGACAGCATCCACATATAAAGACGCTATTATGAATGCCAAAAAAGAGATCTTTAATACTAGAACACACAATGCCAAATTGGGCACAAAAAAGCTCTTCTCCATTTTACGAGAACTGGAATCCCCCATGCCTCCAGCTGATGATTGCATCAAGGACAAAAACTGGTGCAACAACATTCAACAGACTCTTTCAAATAAAATAGCCTTACTACAAGCTAAAATAGAAGCCAAAAAACCAGCCTTTTGCCCAAAGACTATCCCATCAACCAGCACATCCCTCAACCCCCTGACTGCCCCTTTTTCACCACTCTCCCATCCCAGAGGTGGAAGTAATAAATATAATAGCATGTCTAAAACCTTCTAACTGCCTAGGTGACCTATATCCTGCCTCAGTCATTAAGGACGGGGCTAGAGACCTGGCCCCCTTCATCACATCTCTGATTAACACCTCATTCAAAAATGTAACTGTCCCAAACAACCTCAAAGAGGCTTGGGTCTTATCCCTGCTTACAAAGCCTAACCTATACCCCAACACTCCAACCAATTATACTCCTAAAAATTCTAGACAGGGTAGCTTACCTCCAAATACAACAACACTTGCAGAACAACAACCTTCTAGGACTGTGACAATCTGGCTTTAGACCTAGGCATGGGACAGAAACAGCCCTCCTAGATCTAAAAATCCAAATGGATAAAGCTAAAGACAAGGGCAAATTGGCCATCCTGCTCTTGTTGGATCTGTCCGCAGCCTTCGATTTAGTCGACCACAACATTTTCACAGAACACAACTCATTGGCTGCTGCATTCTCTCAGGATGCCACCAATTGGATTCGGTCCTTCTTATCGGACAGAACAACCAGGGTCTTCTCCCTGTCTGGTGGTGCTACTGACGACCCTGTCCCAATCCAATGTGGAGTCCCCAAAGGCTCATGTATCTCCCCACCCTTTACAACATCTTCACCAAGCTCCTCTTCGACCGTCTTGACAACCTCGGTGTCACCTACACTAATTATGCGGATGACACCCAGGTCCTCATTGACCTCACGGGGAGTTATGACGAGGATGCTGCTAAACTGAACAAGATCTAGCTAGAGATCCAAGCATGGATGGCCACCCATAGCCTCTGCTTAAACGACGATAAAACGGAACTGCTTATTGTCAGATCACAGAATCGCCTCAACAAACTGGATTCAAGATACCAATCCTTCTCCATTGATGGCAACATCATAAAAGTGTTGAAAGAAGTCAAAACATTGGGGTATACCTTGACTCTACACTTTCTCTTAAAAAGCAAATTAACCCCACCATCTCAGCTACAGCCTATACCAAAAAAACTCATAAATGCTTGCAAACCATTCCTATCCACCAACCGCCACATTCCACTGGCTAGAGCCCTCATACTGTCCGAGTTGGACTATTGCAACACCCTATTCCTGAGCTCCACTAATAACAACCTGAAGAGACTGCAAATAATCCAAAATAATGCTCTCTGCTGCGCTCTGAATCTTCCACGCAAGGCACACATCACCACACTCAGAAAGGAATCCCACTGGATCCCCATCCGTGATAGAATTAAATTGCGGACGTTGGTCAAAATTCACAGATGCCTATACCAGACTGCCCCATGCTACCCCTTAGACAAATTCATGAGACAGAATTCCACTAGACCAACCAGATCACCTTACCTTCACCAACTCAATATACCAAAGTTTAACCTGAAAACAGCTGGGAGAATTAGCTTCCCTGTACAGTCAGCCAAACAGAGGAATGCACTGCCCCTGGCTATAAGTGCTGACAGCTCATTCTGGTCATTTAGAGCCAAAGTCAAGGATTTGCTTATCACCCAACAATAATCAGACTAAGGCCCTTAGACTTTCCTAACGGATCCAATACCACACTTATGTTTCTGAAACTATTCTATTATCCGCCTGATCAATCAAATGTATGTCATGCGTACTGCAAACCTATTTGTAAACGTCCTGTCATAATATACTATTCTTCTCCCAGGACCACTTTGTAACCAGGTCCTTCGAACCACACTGGAATGTACCATTCTCAGCTACTTGTATGTGCAACATTCTGTATCCACTGCTGTACTTAAAGAATTAGCGCAGCTACCCAAGGTTTCGACAGTGCTTTACAAACTAAACTAAACTACAGGTGTCGTTGTTTATAGGCAGGACATTCAGATGGTGCACATATTGTAATTTGCATTACTATTTGAAATCTCATGGTATGAACTAGGTTTGTAACTTACACTGCAAATTGTAAATGTTATTTTACACTGTATATCATACTTGCTATTAATACAACTGTTTGTTGATCACATAAAGAGCCCAAGATACAGTTTGAATTGTTTACCTTATTGGTGGCTTAGCAGCGTGATGATAGAACTATTAATGTATCTTTTTGGATAATAACACAATTCTGTATACTGAATTTTGTGAGCTAATTGATTGTGTTTATTTGCATGAAATTCATTCATCAAATATCCATAAAGGCTGGATTTCTGAGGTTCGGTGGAAATATAGATTGACTTTCATGCATCTGTTGCTATACACAATTGATTATATTGAAAGATAGGATTTGTTTGTTAGATGTGATGATAGATAGCCCGTTCTTCTGTTTGATTAATAACCTTTTGTAGCAAAAATCTTTTCTATATGTAACAATTGGTAAACCCTTAATTAGACTATGGACAGATATTCCATGGTTAGATTACATATTCCTCTAATCCATTCACTTAAGAAGCATCGAAACACAAGCATATAAAGACATATATTTATTTGAACTCTACCTTCTGGTACTATATTATAATAATGTTTTATTGCACAATTTTTGTGTATTTCCTTCATTATATTTATTGTCCATCACAGATTCATTCTTCTGACCTAATGTTTCATTAATTTATTGCCACTACCACTTGAACCCCATGTGCCATGTGTTTGTAAACAGTGATCAAATTGTTATGCCATTGCGGCCGTCGATGCAATGATGACATCATGCATGATGTGCACGCTAGAATGTTACTAGCGTTTGTTCAGATGCTGGTGCTAGCATCTATTAGTTGTCCAGTACTGTTCGGTTTGCTGCCTGCCATCTTCAAAACTTGGTGAGATACAATATTGGAAGACAATCTCTAGAGTAGGAACATTTCAGTATAACAACATAGAATAGATTATTAGATGTGATTCTTAGTAGCCTCTTATAGGTATGTGTTTTAGGTTGTTGTTGCACACTGAGGTTGACCAGCCACCTGACAAGCTTTACTGTGACTCTTGAATTTTGAATTTTGAATTTTGAAACATTTATAGTGCACACACAATGAACTGAATCGAATCCTGGCACAGATGGAACTTAACTAGCACAAGTAGAGAATCAGTCAGTTACTTATAGCCGCCTGCAAAAATTACCAATAAAGGACCGGGAGAAGAGTAACTCTTTTTAAATTGGTGAGTCTTTAGATCTGCTCTAAAAGTCAGTAATGAGTTTTCCCTTCTTAATTTCAAAGGCAAGCTGTTCCATAGTCTGGAACCAGCAAATGAAAAACTGCAATCACCTCTTGTCACACAGGTCGACCTCAGAACAGTGACCAAGTATTGATCGCCTGATCTTAAAGCCTGTCTAGGGTGGTACATCTTTAGTTTATTAGCTAAATAAATTGGTGCCAATCCATTTAAGCATTTGAATATTAAACACCCGATCTTAAATTTAATGCAGTCCTCCACCATTAGCCAGTGTAAAGAACGATGTAAGCCTGAAATTAGGGTGTTTTTAGATACCCCAAACACCAGTCGGACACCGGCATTTTGTGCCTCTTGTAGGCGATCAATCTGCTTTGCTGGAGCTCTGGCCAGAAATCCATTACATTAGTCTAATTTGGAGTTGACCAGAGCTCCGACCAGCAAGGCACGATCCGTTTCTGGAATATATGGAAGGGCCCGATGAAGAAGACGAATGTTATAGAAAACTGACTGTACAGTCGCTGACACATGGCCACTACAGCACATGTCGTTCTGCCATACACAGCCAAGATTCTTAAGCCTGGTAGCATACTTAAGGTTGGATCCCAGAAACTGGGGTGATGGATGGCTGCTCTTTCCCTCAAGTAGGTGTTTTAGTGCTAGTAAGATAATATCTGTTTTATTAGGATTGAGTTACAACCAGTTTTGCACCATCCAGGACCCTACTTCCTCCAGGAACTTAGCCATGGTAGCAAGGACGTCCTCGACATCATCAAGTCTGATATACAATTGTGTGTCGTTGGCATACGAATGGAATCTAAGATGGTATTTCTCCAGAATGTTCATTAGTAGCCGAAGGTAAATATTGAAAAAAAGAGGAGAGGGTGCTGATCCCTGAGGTACACCACAACACTGGTGTAAAATATCAGACAGCGAACCTCCCACCTGCACACACTGTTTAAACCATGCAAGGAACGAGGTGAACCAGTCCAAGGAACAGGAATCTTCATTTACCAAATTCCTTATATGACCCAGGAGGATGCCATGGCCCACTGTGTCGAATGCGGTGGATAGGTCAATCATCACAAGCAAGAAGAGCTTGCCTACATCCCCGGCCTGTACCATCTCGTCTCATACCACCATCAATGCCGACTCGGTTCCATGCTTGGGGTGAAATCCCGACTGCAATGGATGGAGGAGATCATTGTCTTCCACAAAGGTCTGAAGCTGGATTGTAACTACTTTTTCCAGAACTTTCCCCGGCCATTGTAGACCTGCTATCGGGCAGTAATTGTTATAGTCCTCCGGGGTCGAGATTAGCCTTTTTCAATAATGGTGACACTACTGACAATTTCAGAGAATCGGAAACTTACCCCTGAGTCAGTGAACTGTTTACGAATCTAGTCATAAAAGCGGTAAGCTCTAATGAGAGTCACTTAGCCACTGGTGCCGGGATGGGAAAGAAACATTTTTAGGTTTTAGTTGTGACAGGTGACTAAAGATATCCTCCTCTGTCACCTGTTGAACCTAAACTGTACAATGTCAGTTAATACACACTCTGATTTTATGGGCGAATGTTTGTCAACACCATCATCAGCCATTGTAGGATTTTGATCTCTGCTGAGTCTAATGTTGTTTTGAATCTTCAGGATTTTATCTTTGAAAAACATATTCAAGCCATTGGCATGAACTTTCGGATTAGTGTTAACAGCAGTATCTATATTGGGCTTAGCGAAATTGGTGATTGTTTTAAATAGTTCTTGTGAATGATTTGCCATTGCTGTGATCTTTTTAGACAGGAAATGGGATTTGGTGCTGAAAACAGCTCTTTTATAATTAAGCATTGCTGTTTTAGCTAACAGGGCATGTTCTGGTAATTTCAGCAGATACCATCGTTTCTCATGGTATTTATACTCCCTTTTCAGGTCATGGAGTTGCGTGGTGTACCAAGCTTTAGATGAGCTTTTTGGAACGATAGTTCTCAAAGGATCATACTTTGTACATAAATTGCTCATTATTTGGGTTCCTTGTTGAAATAGAATGTCACACTCTGGTATCAAGGCACATTTGCCCAGTGTGGTGCTTAAACTCTGGTCTGGGTATACTATCCAGATGCTTTTTTAATCTGAATGGACTTGGCCCGCACAGATGCTGGAGAATTAACTTCATATTTGGATGCCTTAATATGAAACAATCTAAGAAAATGGTCTGTCGATCAAATAGAAAGTGTGTCAATCATGCTAACTCCCTTCCCTCTGGCCAAGACTACAACGAGACAATGCCCATGTATATGTGAGGGGGTTTGGGCAAGTATTGATACTTCATGTTGATAGAGCAATTCAGAAAGTTGTTTGAAGCATGGTTTGGATAAGTCCTCCATCCAAATATTTAGTTCACCTATGCACAGTAGTTCTTTAAATTTTACACATGATGTAAAAAGAAAATCTTCAAATCCCTCTAAAAAAGGACCCACAGGCCCAGGGGGCATGTATATCAGGAGAATCCTAACTCAATATTTTGGCGTCACATTAAAAGTCATTACACCAATCTCTGAAATATTGTTCCAGCCTATGGACTTAAAATCGTCAAACTTAAGCTTAGATCGATAAATGATTGCTTTTCCTCCACCCACTTTACCCTGCCTATTGATATGTTGAATTAAATAGCCTTCTGGAATTAAACAGTGAAACATGGCGCGGGACGTATCCGTTAGCCATGTCTCATTTAAAAACAAAACGTCTAACTTATGGGACTCAATAAGGAGACTGATCTCTGTTGCATGGGCAATTGCTGATCTGGTGTTTAACAGCCCTGCAATGACTGGGGTCTGAACATCAGAATGAGGATCAGTACCCTCTATTACTGGCTTGGGTCAGGCAATTCCCAATTCCATTGCCATGAGAATATTTTCCCCACACTGTTTTGCAAGACAAGCATGACAGGTATGAAATTCAAAGATTGATTTTTCATAAATTTGACACTTCATGCCACCATTTTATAAAATAGAAATGTTATTTTTTTGTTATTCTGAAATGCTTTGTTTTCAATGTGTACAACTTTATTGTGTATTTGAGCTGCACAATTACTTGATTTACAAACATTTGCTGCTCTCATCCAAAGTCAGACCTCTCTGTTTTCTGCATATAACTATATATACCCTTCATTAAGTTTGGGGGTTTCAGGAATAAAAACTCTTCAGTTTTTACTAATCTGAATATGTCTTCACGTGTTTTACAGTACAATCATCAATATGAACAATAGCTTTCAGTAGCAAATCAAATGTATGGAAATAAATTATGGTCTGCGAAAGAAAAACATCATGCGCACTTATGAGCTGTGCATGACATATTCATTCAGGTTTAAAGAGACCCCAATATCAATACAATTATCAGTTAAATAGAGTGCAAACAAAAGTTAAGCACTCAAGTAACTGGTTCAAAATAACAGACGTTTCAGAATAAACAATTAGAAGTGTGGGGAAATATTCCCACAGCAATTGAAATGGAATTCTATGAGGTATGCATTCTAATGGCTATAATAATCAAAGCAATTCAAATAGTTTATGTTTTCTTATAGAGACACATGTTTTTCAAACAGAACTCATGTATAGATAAATTAAAAAATGTTTTGCGTATTGAAGTTGTGAATAATTTATAGGGAGGTTTCATACATCAGAAGGAATTAAATACTGTAAAAAAACAAGTTTATACAGTTGAATTACCTATGAAACTACCCCCAAATACTCCCCCATTTTGTTTTATTTGGAAAATAATCGACTTCATGACATTTCATTCCAGAAGTACTGTTTCCGTACAGCAGGTCTTGTAATTCCTTTGCCAAAATAGTGAAATCCGCATAAGATGCCACAGATTCCATGGATATCTTCATTTTATCAAAACAAGCCCATGGAATACATAGTTTACTTAGTTTTGTTATCGAAATAAACCCCCTTCCATGTCCCAGAATTATCTTGCTAAGGATTTTAAATTTAAATATAATGAGGCATAGATTGGCTTCCAGATTTCTTGTCAAATTGAGTCTCATGAACAGAAAACAACCGCTGGTTGAAATTGGGAAGGCAGGGGACATCAAGGTCATCATGTTCTTCAGAGCCCTTTGGGTCCAGGTAAGAAGGTGCTCCCAGGCTCTTGCCCCCTTTATGGTTCAATTGTACAATCCTTTCTGGACCCATTCCGTTTGTGCTTTTGCAAAGTTTGGTGTAAGTTCCAAATTATGTTTGTTGGCAGGCAATAAGAAAAGTAACCAGCCCCTTCCTACTCCCATATAAAAATATGTTTGTTAACTAGGTCACACCCCCATCCATGTATCATCAATTGATACTACTTTTTTGATTGAACAGCCTCTATAATTGCTTTGAGTCATAATCTCACACCCTTTTTCTTGCTTCTGTTGGCCCATTTAACTTGTTGTGTCATAAGAGGGATGTATCTATTGCAAACTAGCTACCTTCAAAGAGTGGGAGCAAGTACTGAGGTGAAATGTTAGTTTTTAAATTTTGTCTGAAGTTTCTGAAGTTAATATTTGATCACGGGCAAAATTACATATTTGTATTTGTGAAGAATATGTTGATTTCAAAGGCATGCATTTTATTTCTGGTACTTCAAGGGGAGATGCCAACATCATTGTTAATCTATATGGTTAAGCTTCCTATAGAAACAGTATAAAGCATGCTAGTGAGGTTATTTCCTGGTGGCCATCTTGTGATAACTGGAAGGAGAAACAATATTTGTCTTCTACCATTACATTACAAGCTATTATTGATAAACGTCTATCTCACATTATAAGTACTTGGAGAAATAAAATGTTAGAAAGCAAAACAAGCTACTTGATTCCTACACTTACTATGTTTTTTAATTGAAATAGCAAAATCATGCATTTCGTGCCGTGGAGCGCTAAACATTGTAAAATGTGTATCTTGATCGCGAGTAAAAATAGCCAAATGTTGATGTAGAAGACATTATATTACTGATTTACCAGGATGGTAGTTAGGGTAGGAGAGAGCTTACTATTCTAACATTTAGTTTTATAGTTAAACTTTCATAACAAAAGTCATACTCACAAACAATCTATTTCTTCATGTAGACGGTCTCGATGCTATTTGTCAAAAATATAATGTGTTGTTCATTTTCATATAGTTGTTTTTTATCCATCGCAGGGCAACTACTTGGGAAGACTTTAAGTAAGATAGTCCACTACAGAGATTCACTAGTATGGTTCATTGCTAGAAAATGTCCTACAAGGGTGGCATTGAGCACTGTTTTGCGAATGCCTTGTGTTCTGTAACACGTACCTTAATTTTCGTTTCGATCTTGCATATGTATATCTTGTTGCAAGGACACCAGGTGGCATATACTACCATATTGGTGTGGCAATTAGTGAGGATACTTTAGGTCCACTTTTTCCAAGGCCGATGTCTAATTCTTTGGTCCTTTTAGTCTGCGCAAAACAACTACATTGTCCACAAGAAGTGTGGCCAGTAGTTTTATTTACATCCGATGTCTCTGTGATACTCAATTGAGTATCGTTAATTGTCATTTCTGGTTACAAGATCTTTCAAATTCTTGCCTTTATTGAAGGCATGTAACAGCCGATGTAAAGGTGTTCTACCTCCTTCTAGGATATGCCAGTTCTTATTAATAATACAGTTTATATTATTAAACAGGTGATAAAAGGTGCTTACAAATACGATAGTATTTTTTTTGTCTCCATTCCCTTTACAATCTAGGAGCACTTCTCTTTGATTGGTATTTTCTGCGTTACATGCTTGTACATGCTTGTTTAACTATGGACTTTCGATATCCTCTTAGTCTTAGTTTCACACTTCCATTTTCAACTTCTGACTGAAAAGCTGATTTTGTTGAGCTGTTATGTTTGAGTCTTAAAAATTGTCCCAAGGGTAGGTAATGTATTACATATAATAATTAGATAGAACAGCACTAATAACGGCTGTTTCTGAACTATATTTTAGGTGACTGTACACGCTAGAGACACATCATTGTTAAGTATTATTAAGAATGTCTCCGATCCCAAAAGAGTTTTTTATGGAAAGCTATCCTACTGTCAAAGAATATTTTTCCCCATTGAAGAAGTTCTTCAATTGTTGTGAAATCTTATGGAAGAACAAACACTTTGGGAATTATTCTACTGTATCTATAGAGTAGACATACCACCTATGCACTGAATGTTCTAGAGAGTTATATAGGAATAACTTAAGGTATTGCTAAAACCTTCATTGACTGACACTATATTTAAAAACTTGAACGTGTCCTCTTATTTAGATCTTGTATGTTGGGTAGCAGATATTAACGAGCCACTGTTCAATGTTTTAGTATTACTTTTAGAGTACTGTAAGTATTTGTCTGAAGAACTTTGTACTTGTTATTCTCACTGATTGCACTGGTTACTTTATAATTACTAATTTATTTATACTGTGATAATAAGTATATATATATATTCACTAAAAAAAACTTTGTTAAGGGGACGTTATGGTTAACCTGTGAAATTCACCAAAAAAAACTTTATAAACGTGACATCATGGTTCGAAGTAAAACCGAAAAAAACCCTGAAAAATCGCCAGTTAAGATGACATAACTGGCGAATTTCAGGGTTTTTTTTCGGTTTTACTTCGAACCATAATGTCACGTTTATAAAGTTTTTTTTGGTGAATTTCACAGGTTTTTAGTAGCGCAACTTAACCATAACGTCCCCTTAACAATGTTTTTTTTAGTGAATTTTACGGGTTTTTAGTAGAGCAACTTAACCATAACGTCCCTTTAACAACATTTGTTTTACTGAATTTCACAGGTTTTCAGTAGAGCAACTTAACCATACCGTCCCTTTTACAAAGTTTTTTTTGCTAAAGATCATCGGTTTATAGTAGTGGCATGTAATCATATCATAATGTAAAGTAACTTCTGACTTATTTACACACCTTGCGGAGAATACCACATGCCAATAGGCTGGTGTACAGCTCTGTAACGTGTCCCAGAATCTGTAAACTCTTAACAGTAAGATGTTTGCCTTGTGGACAGTGTGCAAACAGATTTTATGTTGATGTAGGAACGTCCAACTGCAACATTTGCCTTGCACAGCGCCAACACGTATTGGTCGTCAGCCATTAACAATGTAGTACACATTACATACTTTTAGCAAAAGTTCTAAGTATCTGAAAATGACATCAGCTAAGGCCATCACTCCTCCCCAAGAAACAGCAGCAGTAATAAAGGGGCATGACAAACACTGCCCTAACCTTACAAATAACAAACACAGAATATTTTTGCACCGTCCACCTACCCCCACATATCACAGTTTAATGCCTCTTTCCTAATTTCCGTTCGCAAATGGCCTTATTAGCTGTCCTACAAAAAAAGAAAGCCATCCGTTAACAAAGTAAATGTTAACCAACCTTACACAGTGTAAGTATATTAAAAAGCAAAAATCGCATACACTCCATGTACTTCATATTTCTCAGTAAAGGACATAGACGCAATAAGATTTGCCAGTAATAGTACAGATTTGCAAAGCAATAACGTGCGCTACTGAAAAATAAGATTTCTGGTTATTACAAAACAAAATCCTTTTTCAAGATGGCCACCATCGAAAGGGAAGGTGGTTGTTCCATACATGACCCCCTCTTTGCTTTCCATGGCAGCCAGCAAAAAGCAAAAGTATGTTCCGAGATGCAGAACCTGTACATAAACATACAGCGATTACAAAACAGAATCCTTTTTCAAGATGGCCACCATAGAAAGGGAACGCAGTTGTTCCATACATTGCCCCTCTTCACTTTCCCTAACAGCCTCCAAAAAGCAAAAGTACGTGCCATGACACAGAACCTGTAAATAAACATACAGCGACGTACAACGTGGTACCTTACATTTTTAAATGATACACTGGATTTAAAAAGAAAAGGTTAACATTTTAGAATGTGTATAGTAGTTTTATTTAAAAAACACCTGTCAGAGACCATCGGACTAATCCCATTTTCTATTAAATTGTAACAATGGTTCTAAGGGCGTCATTGCAAATGTTCATGGTGAGTCACACATAGTTATTTTCCCATACACAAACTATGCGTTTGTGTTAAATCACCCGCTTTGTTTGCACAGGTATTTCCAAGACGGTGCCATGACCTTTGCCCTACAACACCATAAATGATGTTATGTTACTTTTAATGGCGAGGTCAGCGTAGGGACAAAGGAGGCCTGGCCAGTCATCCCACAACAATGTAATTGACAGGCAGCCAGTCATCAGCAGTTGCATCTGACATTGAAAGAAGCCGTCAGTCGGCATCTGGAAACCATGGCATGCACAGTACGGCAAGATGTAGATAGGCGGAAAACATAAGAGAAAATCTGTGTCAATACCCAACCTTTATGAAAAAATTCCAAAAAAGACACAAAGATTGTGGAAAGTAGTACACAAATAGAAGTGGACAAACGCAACATTTTAAGGAAATATTAGCGTTGACCATGGGTACATATAGTGACAGCCTACAAACGCTGATAATCAGCCCTCGCCGTAAGGTTTCAAAAAAGGGCAACTGCACAGTGAGATGGTAATTCAATTATGAAGCCAAAAGGAATGGACAAGCAAGAAAAAAATACATGTCTTGATTTAACACAAGACCAAAAGAACGTGCAAACTGATACACAAAGCTATGTGGGCAAGCATAACATTTCAAAGAAGAAGAAATAATGGTCAACAAGGATGAGTCTAGTCATAGCGTGCAAATGCAGACAATCTGCACTCTCTGTTATTGGAGGAAAATGACAACTGCGCAAAAAGATAATACTTCACTTACATTGTCACAATTAGTGATTTGGTAATATAAAATTAAAACGTGGGTCGGTGTAGAGTCGTCAAAATTAAGCTTACATGATGTTGACAGCCTCCATTGTTTTTGGCCAAGTCAGACAGCAATGTGTTCGTACCAAAGAATCTTCTTGAACTGATATTTCATGTTCCTTACAAACGTTTATAAAACATAACCTTATCAAATGGTATTTTCTTCAAAGCTTTAATTCCTTGCATAGGTTTTGAAGTTTCCCTTTCGCTCAATGTCAAAAAACAATTGCCCCTTATGGATTGACTTGGATGCGTGGGCCTACTGAGCTCACAACCAAAAAACCAAATCAACTGACCTTCACTCAGAAGGCAAATACATTCTCACTTTGCAACAACATATGAGCATCCAATCATGAGAACCGCTACTCCCGTACACCTCCAGAACCACTGTTTCCATCAAAAACTCCAGGTGGCGGCCTCAGATTTCAAAAAGTAGGACGCCAGTCCGACTTCAATATTAATTTAAAAACATTATAATACCGACACAGGAATTGGTCGCCGTACATTGAGCACCAACTTCCACTTTACCGTATGAATTTGGTGGCAAGAAAACGCCACTTTTTGAGTTTCCGCTGCAACATTCCATCCCAACCTAATTAAAGCTCACCTTTGGAAAGTGTATTTCATCATTATAAGAAGTGCATTGGTGTGTTGTTTTGTATATGTTACCGGCAATGTCCGTGTACACCAAAACATGAACAAAAGATGGCGGGGGCAGCGAAGAAATCTGACACACTTCACGCTGTTCCACAACCAATCAGTGACAATTTGAGACCTACTTTTGGTCGTTTTAAAGGAAACTACTGGATGGATTGTCACCAAATTTACAAAAGCACGCTTTCGGGACCAAGCCCCTGGACCTGCCGCAAATTTGGTGACAATCTGTCCAGCCCTTTGGCCTGTAGGCCTGAGGCGTCAGAGTGGCCCATATACTTTTTTTTCAATGTTTGGAGAGAATTCGTCTAGGGGGAGCGGAGTTATAGGCCGCCCAAAAAAGTGCTCTTCCTATGGAAACAGCAACTTAACCATAACTACACAGCCACTGCCATATATATATATATATATATATATATATATATATATATATATATATATATATATATATATATATATATATGTATATATATATATATATATATATATATATATATACAGAGAGAGAGAGAGAGAGAGAGAGAGAGAGAGAGAGAGAGAGAGAGAGAGAGAGAGAGAGAGAGAGAGAGGGATAAAGGGGGATGGCGAGGTGTGCATTCAGGTTCCCAGTCAAAATATACCTGATGCAAAAAATCACTGGGTTAGAGCCCAAAAAAAAAATAACAAGTATTAACAGGGTTGGATCCCATCTGCTGTTCATTTGCTCTGTTGTTCTTCTCCTCCTAGTGCTCTCTTGTCACAAACAATCATCAGGAAGGCTGTACTTATATTCAGGTGTTACTAATTAGTTGCTCTTTTGATCTCTAAGGATTCTGGTAGCTGTAGTGTTAACATGTTACCAAATCAGGTGACCAGGAAGCAACACCCCTCCTAATGCATGTCTTTCCCAAATTTGGGGGAGGGGAGAAAACCATCAATATGGCTCTCTAAAGTGGGACACAGTAACCCTGGTGCTGCTGCCTCTGGAGCCCGGGACTCCCATGCCATTGTAAAAAAAAAAGGAGGATGGCGAGTTCAATTTTTGGGATTCAACCCTATTACTTTTTGCATCAGGAATATTTTGACTGGGAACTGGAGTGTGCGCCTCGCCATCTCCCTTGTTTCTAACAATGTTATGGGAGTCCCTGCTCCAGAGACACCAGGGTTACTGTGCCCCACTTTAGAGAGTCATATTGATGGTTTTCTCCCCTCCCCAAAATTTGGGAAAGACTTGTGCATTAGGAGGGGTGTTGGTTCCTGGTCACCTGATTTGGTAACATGTTAACACTACAGCTACCAGAATCCCTAGAGACTGAAAGAGCAACTAATTAGTAAAACCTGAATAGAAACTCAACCTCCCTGATGATTGTTTTGACAAGAAAGTGTTAGGAGGAGAAGAATAGCAGAGCAACTGAACAGCAGAAGATGGGATCCAACCCTGTTAATACTTGTTAATTTGTTTTTGGGGTCTAACCTAGTTACTTTTTGCATCAGGTATATTTTGACTGGGAACTGGAGTGTGTGCCTCGCCATCCCCTTTTTTCATATATATATATATATATATATATATATATATATATATATATATATTTTTTTTTTTGGTTTTTTGTCATACATGTTTCAAACGAAAACTGTATGTTAATACAAAATATTTATGACTACTAGCTCTTCAGATGGGATCATTTTAAAGTATTCATTAATTCTAGAATTATGGGTTTGTATGAGCCTTAACCCCCAGAGAGTTGGATAGTAGAATAGAGTCACTTTATTAGTGCAGAGTAAGTAGGGTCTCTATGTTTATAAAGTTTGTTTAATTCCAGGCTGACCCTTTCTTACTTTCTTTCCTGGTATCTCTCCTTTGTTTTGTACATGTACAAACCAACCGTTTACGGGACCAGACACAAGTCAGCTTCAGACTCATGAGAAGAATGGAATCAGCACTATTCTTCAATTGGGATG